>NC_056737.1:1949539268-1949839268 GCF_019279795.1 Protopterus annectens
TAACTGGGGAGAGATGACCAAGGAATGGGACACTAGAATGGCTGCAAACACGTGTGTGTGTGTGTCTGTGAGTGTGTGTGTGTGTGTGTGTGTGTGTGTGTGTGTGTGTGTGTGTGTGTGTGTGTGTGTGTGCACATGCAGATGTTTATATATTAATTAAAAAAAACAGTATTTATTTATTTGTCTTTTTGACTGGGAAAGTCTGACTTGGCAGAGCAAATTTTCATCAGAGTCCCGGGGAGTAAAGCTCCACCACAATACATTTATATTAACAAGTGAATCAGTAACAGCATGAAAATGCCACTACCAGCAATGCACTTCACATTATTGGAACACACCATCTGCATACCCTGATTTCTGCCCTAGGGCTTTATCAATGCATCTGCCATTTACACTAGCAAAAAAAAACATGCTTACTTTCATTTGAAGGAAGTGATACATACCAAATACCAGAAAAAAATACTGTGTCCCAAAGAACTGCGACAATAACATTCCATTTAACAGTACCAAAATGCAAATGAAACATACTTAGATATTAAGTGAATACACATTCAAAGTCAACAATTTTCATTTCATCCAATGAGAAACCCCATGTGCACATGAACAAAACTTTTAAAAGGAGCAAACTGGAAGCCACTATTGAAATGGAAATACTGTTATCATGTGTTCAATGAGTGTAAATACATTATAGAAAGAAAAAAACATGGACAATATACAGGATTATAAGTGGGGTCTCCACTTAAAAACCTACTTATTATGTGTTCAAGACATGGATGCCAAGAAAATCACCTCAAAAGTGAAGCTCAAGAGGCAAATTTTGACATCCATGTCAAGAGCATATAACTAGGAGTTATGATTGGAGATCCACTTATAATTCTTTGTAGAGCATGGGGCTTTATCTGCTCCATTTAGTGTTGGTTACAGAAAAAATACAGTGTTTTGCTGACTTTCAAAGCCATAAAGCTCTTAGTAAGCAATGTCACAAAGACATTGTAACTCAGCCTATGTTTACACTTATCTTCCATGCCTCTCATCTGCTCAGATTTTCACAGAATGTCCAGATTTTTGCCTCATATGTTTAGTCTGCTTCTCATAAAATGTGTTTTTTTTTCTGAGTGACAGGACATGAATGAAATTACATGCATTTTAGTTCTTCGTATCCTTCAGAAAATGCAGACAAATGCAAATTCTGTTATTCTAGCAAATTTCTAAGTTTATAAGAGAAATTCAGGGATCCTTTACCAGCATAGACAGCAGAGAGAAATAAATCATCACTGTTTGCTGGTCAGTACTGGCAGATTTGATTGCATAGCAGGAGATATGACCTTAACAAGTTAAGAAGGGGGTGGTTAACATTTGTTAACATTTGTTAAGACTCGGTTTTGTGCTATAATAGCTCTTAACTGATTTTTCTTTTTCCAGATAGAGCAGAATCACTAAGCTCCATGCATAACAAGTTTATTAAAAATTAAGTATAACCTTTTATGCCAGTAAATGGCAGCCAATTAAATTTAATGATACTCATATCTATTAACAAAGAATACATCTTTTATGGAACAGGATCCACTTGGCTGTAAAGCACAGTATCTACCTGACCCTTTTCAAGTGTAATCTGGAGTAATGGATGGGCATCCCCTGGCCTGGCCCCTTCAGCTCCTATGGACAGTGGTCAAAACTAGATACAAGTACTTCATTTTACAGGTAATTTACAGGTAATGGTATAATTCTCTACCTTGGCAATTTAAATGTGGGATCATGTGACTAGACTACAAATGGTCCATTGGATCAACATCCAATTTGAACATACAATAACTTTATATATGTACTATATAAAGTCATTTTAAGATCTGAGGGGCAGCAAGTATTTTAATCATATTTTGGTGAGTTTAACGTATTACATTCTAGATCATGTGGGTAGCAGTTTCCAGCTGACTAATAGCACAGTTAACAGTAATGAAACTGCATGCAGAATGGGGCTTATCATTTCAGCATAACATAATTTTATATTGGGAATAGTTAAAGTAATTTTAACATTAAACATACAACAAATATTGATAACTTTCAAGTATGTTTCAACGAGGTTAGAGCAAGACTTGTACTGTCAGTACCACAGCAACATAAGGAGGACATTTCTATATATAGCTAGGTTAGCTGTTTAAATCTGGGATAAATTAACATCTGCTGTATTTAATATTGTTATAAAATCAGGAACTTAAAAAAAAAAAAAGCAGAGGATATGTTTTGATGTGTTTGCTAAATTCTTAACTCAGACCATGTTGGGAAGCAATGTCCATACCTTTTGTGATGCAGTTAAACAGAGATGCTCCTCTAGGTAAAGTTACATTTAAGCTTGTAACTTATAACATCCAAGATTAGAATAACAATAATTGCTAGGTGATACTTACTTTGTAATTATGATAAAAACTGTAATAAGCTGGGAACTGGGTTGTTATTGACCAAAGAAAAAAATGCATGAACAGTTAACTAGCTGCTTTAGAGATGTATTGGATTAATAAGTATGTACATAATTGTTTAAATGATGAAAGCAAAAGAAGGTGTATTGTACTTATATTTTCAGTACAAGGTAATATGTGAAAGGAAATGAAAAAATGCTAAATAACAGATTTTGCTAATGTAAAACTATACTGCAGTTTAAAACTGAAATTAATTGCTCAACAAATGAAGCCACTGTTGCATAGACTACAGGTTGAATATTCTGACTAGGTCAAATGATAATGATGTATCAACCAAGGCTCCGCATGGACGGCAAGTGCAGAGGGCAAAAAATAGTCGTAAATGCACACATAAACAGCCAGCACAATGAGAGGAATTAGTTTGGGCCTAAACTAGCCTTTTTCAATGCCATTTTTTTGGCATTGAAAAAGGCTTATTTAGGCTGAAACCGGTCTGCCTTCTTTGTTCTAGAATAAAAAATTGGATTCCTCTCATTGTGCTGGCTGTTTGTGTGTGCAAATGATAATGATGCCTTATTTGAACAGCAGCTTTAGGGGAATTTTCCCTCCCCATTATTATATAACTGTAGAAACAGGAAGGACTCTTCTGAAATTCAAATGAAAACCATAGGAAGTACTGGCTGGGGACTTATACAATGAGGAAAACAGATATTGCTGCTTTGGCTGCTAGAGGATGCATTTGGAGACAGAGATGAAGGTATATTATTCTACTTGTTAGGACTTTGAAATTCAGTTATACATTTTACTAAGAAGCAGATCGTCTTTAGTTTAGATATCAGACAGATTTCTTCCTGAACATTATTTGCCTATTTGGGTGCTTTAATTACATTCCATTGTTAAAGTTTTGTCACGTTTCCACATCTGTTTAAAAATAATATGCTTTAACTTTTTTTATTTCAAGTACAGAAGTTCAATAGCTAACTTTGAACTATTGTGACTGATGTTAACTTATTACCTATTGGAATCTGCAACTCCGCGGAGTCTGCCCCATAAATGGTGACAGCTCAAACCTTTTGCTACTATTTTAATATCTGAATATTGGTTTATTTTAGGGATAACTACTAAGGCATGCTTTTCATTTGTTAGTTTTGACTAACTGGTGTTAGTGTATCATAAATTTGGAAAGGAAGGCCAATGGTGCTAGAAAGTTACCATTTACTCCCTTCTGGAAACATTTGCATGTGTACAAAATAATATTAGTCAGGTTTCAATTGCCATCATTATGATTATACTGGGCACACTGCAGGTGAAACGAAGAGCACTTCTGGCTAACATCAAAGATTGAAACAATACTAATTTCACAAACTTTAATCATACTTTGATTTAGGAATAGGATCCATCCCTGTTATGGTATGAGAAACCCAAAAGACCTGAAGAAATTAAAAAAGTGAAGTTCCAAATGGAGACATGATAACTCAGCAAGCAAGTGAGAGTAGTATTGTTGGAAATGAAGTCGTCCTCAAGTCTTGGTGAGTAGAAATCACGAAAACAACTTACAACGTAAAGTCACAAACTATCCAATAAGTGCCACGGCTCTTTTGTAACCTTGCCCTGTCGAAATAACCACAAAAACCAAAAGGTAAATCCAAATGGAATTCAGCAGCAAGTACCAAAAATGAGGAATTCAGCAACAAGTACCAAAAATGAGGAATCCTGGTGGAATAGCACACTAAAGAATAAACTCCAAGCTGATGCGAACTGAACAAGTAAATCAATGTCCTTTATTCCAAGAAAGAACAACAATAAAAAATGGTAAACGCACTTAAATAAAATAACAAAAATCAATCCAATAAGGTTAAGCGCTTTCACCCACTGCAACTCGTGGGCTTCATCAGAACCTTTTGAGTAAGATAACAGAGTCCTTTTAAGAGAAAAAAGGCGCCAAAAGGAAGCGAAAACTGATGTAACATCCTGTATAGCAAATACCGCCCCCTGCACTTATACACCAATCATTAAATTTAAAATTGGCGCCAACAGGAAGCTAAAAAATGCATAATTTCCTGAATTCTATCCTATGCTATACTCCTCCCCTTAAAGGCCACACTACACTTACTAATACTTCAATTTATACAAAATCTATCAGTGTAGTTCGTGCAAAAAATTCAACAATAAAATTCATCACTAATAACCATACTCAAGCATCCATATCAAATTGATTAAAATATTTAAAATAAACACATTGTTTAATAATAATAAAATATTTACAATATTCCTATAATAAAACAATGTCTCAAAAGATGCCTAACAATCTCATTACCTATACTGCCTGATGAATATGTAAGTATTGTGTTACCAATATATACCTATACATAATACAATAACGTGGAATTGATATATGTAAAAAATCCACAATAAATGTACATATAAAATAGTTAATAGTTAATAAATAATAAACAATCATATACAATATTCTAAAATTGGTTTACAAGAAATAAAATTGTTGAGGCCAGGGTATGTGGTGGCATCTAATAAAAGTTGCCACCAAACCTCTTTAAAACTCAACACTGTTTAGTAATCACCACCTATAGAATCAATAGTGATGGTTTCAAGAATAGCAAACTTAAAATTATGTGTTTCATCAGTGGAAATTATATGCCGATATAGGGCATTTGTTACCTCTTTTTGTGAATACTAAAAATATGGTCATAAATGCCTTGTCGAAAACAACGCTCAGTTTTATCTACATAAAAACCTATGCACTCACTACATTTAGCAATATAAATTATCATCTTAGTCCTACAATTTCCATATTTGGCTTTAATGATTGTGCGAGTCTCATTTTGGATTATCAGTTTTTTGTCTTCTAGAATATACTTACACTGGTTACAAGAACCAAATTTATAGGTATGGATTAAATCATTGGACATCCTATCCCTTTGCTTTTTCCTGGGAATCAATACATTTTTAATATTTTTGCCAATTTGGTATGTAATTCTCGTTTTTTTCCCCATTATTTGTATCAATTTAGGATCCTGAGAAATCAGGTACCAACTTTTATTTACAATGTAAATAACTTTGTCAACTACCGGGCTATATAATAATATTAAGGATCTGTGATGACCATTAGACTGACTTCCATCTCCTTTATCATCTTTAATCATATATCTGGATTCAAATCCCTTTCCCAATAAAGGACGGTATTTCCTGTCCCTTTCTTGAATGACATAATTACCTATAGTAGATAAAATTTTTTCAGGATAACCTCTCTCAACAAACTATTGCATAATAAACTCAACTTCACCTGTCAATACCTTCACGTCAGACGTCATACGCACGGCTCTGATAACTTGTCCTTTGTAAATGTTATGTTTCATATTTAAAGGATGACAGTTGCTATATTCCAAGTAATCATTGGTAAATGTGTTTTTCCTATATATTTTTGATTGGAATGTTGAATCATGCTTATAAATATATGTATCCAAATATGCAATCCCCTCAGTATTATATGTATACGTGAATTTCAGATATTCACTGGTGGTATTTAGATACTTTAAAAACTTGTCTAATTTTTCCACACTGTCATCCCATAAAATGTACATATCATCCAGAAACCTTGAATAATGTCTGAAGTTTTTGAAATATTCATAAGGAAAAAGGGAGGTGAGTTCCCAGTCAAGCATAACCAGGTTGGCAAAGATGGGTGCACAAGCAGCACCCATACCTACCCCCCCTGGTTTGCTTGAAGTACTCCCCTTCAAAATATATAAAATTGTATTCTAACACTAAGGTCATCAACTCCATAATAAGACTTATCTGTTCCCAAGTAAGATTGGCAAAGGATGTAATACTATTACAAAAAGCATCCAAACCAGCTTGTTTTGCTATGCTTGAAAAAAGATGAACAACGTCTACAGTAACAAAAAACAAATTATCCATGTTAATATTTGTAGGAAACATTCCCACAAATTCCCAAGAATCTTTTACCATGTGGGGAATTTTACTATATATATGTTTTAATGAACAATATATATATTTTCCCATAGGGAATGTTTTGGATTTGCTACCAGATATAATTGGCCAGAAAGGGGGGGTCCAAGGTATTCTTATGTATTTTGGGAATACCGATGATGGCTGCTAGTCTAGGATACTTCACTTGTAAAAAATTATAAGTTTCCTTATTAATTATACCGTCTATATAAAATTCCTCTAAATAGGAATCAATACGTCAGTAAGCTATGTTTATCTCATTAACAGAACTATTTTGGTAATTCCCTGTGTGATATAAAATATCATATATTTTTTTAAATATTTTAAGTTATCGTATATCACTATACCACCCCCCCTTATCCGGCTTCATCACTCTAATATTGGGATGATTCTGTAGGGAGTTAAGTGTCTCTCTTTCTTCATCAGATAAATTGTTGGTAACATTATCATTTATATTTCTAGATACCCGATAAATTTCTCTAGTTACTACTTTCTCATATAAGTCTACCTCAGGATGATTGGGGGTTATGAACGTACTTTTGACTTTCAAAGAATTATCATAATTTTTTAATGTGGTTTTTCAATATTATTTTTATCGTTAAATAAAATTCCTAACTTCATCTTTCTAATGAATTTTTTTAATTCACATAAAACACCAACCACACAAAAATGGGTATTTGGAATAAATTTCATACCTTTGCATAACAACTCAAAATGAGTCTTGTGTATATCCAAACTACAAAAATTATAAATATTGAAATTTTTGTATGTATATCTATTGTCCACCCTGATAATATCTGAGTACACTGGATCAATTAATTTATTTCCCTCCATGGTGTTTTGCCCCCCCCCCACACTGTCTCTGCCTGGGTTTCCAAGTTGACCAATGATCTTGTTGGTAAATATTCCGATACGACTGCCCTTTTTTGGAATCCACCCTCTGAAAATGGGAATTGTATTTCTTATAATCCTCTTGATCTGTCTCATGTGGATGATCAACTTTATTGCCTTGTAAACTACTATTTCTAACTTTATAATTATAGCAATCATACGCCTTACCATTATTGTACTGTTCGCTATCCCTTATTAATTTCTTTTGTTTCCTAATACATATATTTTCCACCCACTTATCTGCCAAATTATATTGTTTCTTATACAACCTTTCCCAGTCCGAAAATAATAAATCACTAGTAATCTTCATATTTAACTCTTCAGTTTCATGTATCAACTAACTCAACCTTTTGCCATTGTATTTAATAAGAATTTTCATAAAGTTAAACCCACATTGGTCGAAAAAGGTATTAAATTCAGTTATACTTTTGTCAGAAAAGACTATACCCATGGGTGTCTTATAAAATCTGAGACCCATGGGCACAATTTTTATTTCCAAACACTTATGTAAATAAGCATTATCAGCCTTAATTCCATTAATGGTTTTAAGTTTTTTACCAAGTAAAAAAATCATGTCTTTTAGACACCCCAAATCCTTTGGGGAATTCTGAATGTCCTTTTGACCTGAAATGACTTTATCAAATTTATAGTCAGTAGTCAAAAATTTGTTAAACTGCAAATCACAACTGGTTGGTTGATTGGGAACAAAACCTTTAGAACCAGTACCTTGTTTGTTATGTGGGGAAATGTTTGTAATAGCAGAATAGGTTTTAATAGGAAGTATTTGCTTGGGTTTGGCACCGGTACGTTTGCCTTCCTCCTCCACATCGTATATAGAAAAATCAAAGGTAAAATCAGTAATGTTGATCTTACTATTATTTACTGGTTCAGTAATGTCCAATCTATTAAAAATTCCTTTCAGACTGCAACTCGCCTGTCCATTTGTAAATGAAAAACTGTCATATCCTGTTTGGCATTGGCCTCCTGATACTGATGCTCCATATCCAAAACCGTTGGACCCAATATTATGGGTCTGCTTGTCTTTAAAAGCCTCCTCCTTCAATGGGTGATGATTGTCCGATTTCCCATCAGTTCTAACCAATGGTGAGGTGGAAGAAAGAACCCTTGATTCATGAATACCGGGAATCCTTTGCAAGCTCTCAAGAAGACGAAAAAGCTTGTCAATGTCACTTGTAAGAGATGCGACTTCATCTCTTAACTTAATTAATTCATTATTATTATTATTGTCAATATTAACTGCTGTTGAAATAGGTGAGCCCACACCAGATATGTCCATGACTGAAAAGACTACTGAATAGAAATCACGAAAACAGCTTACAATGTAAAGTCACAAACTATCCAATAAGTGCCACAGTTCTTTTGTAACCTTGTGCTGTCGAAATAACCACAAAACCGCAAGGTAAATCCAAATGGAATTCAGCAACAAGAACCAAAAATGAGGAATTCAGCAACAAGTACCAAAAATGAGGAATCCTGGTGGAATAGCACAATAAAGAATAAACTCCAAGCTGATGCGAACTGAACAAGTAAATCAATGTCCTTTATTCCAAGAAAGAACAACGATACAAAACGGTAAATGCACTTTAATAAAATAACAAAAATCAATCCAATAAGGTTAAGCGCTTTCACCCACTGCAACTCGTGGGCTTCATCAGAACCTTTTAAGTAAAATAACAGAGTCCTTTTAAGAGAATAAAGGCACCAAAAGGAAGTGGAAACTGATGTAACATCCTGTATAGCAAATACCGCCCCCTGCACTTATACACCAATCATTAAATTTAAAATTGGCGCCAACTGGAAGCTAAAAAATGCATAATTTCCTGACTTCTATCCTATGCTATACTCCTCCCCTTAAAGGCCACACTACACTTACTAATACTTCAGTTTATACAAAATCTATCAGTGTAGTTCGTGCAAAAAATTCAACAATAAACTTCATCACTAATAACGATACTCAAGCATCCATATCAAATTGATTAAAATATTTAAAATAAACACATTGTCTAATGATAATAAAATATTTACAATATTCCTATAATAAAACAATGTCTCAAAAGATGCCTAAAAATCTCATTACCTATACTACCTGACGAATATGTAAGTATTGTGTTGCCAATATATACCTATACATAATACAATAACGTGGATTTAATATATGTAAAAAATCCACAATAAATGTACATATAAAATAGTTAATAGTTAATAAATAATAAACAATCATATACAATATTCTAAAATTGGTTTACAAGAAATAAAATCGTTGAGGCCAGGGTATGTGGTGGCATCTAATAAAAGTCGCCACCAAACCTCTTTAAAACTCAACACTGTTTTGTAATCACCACCTATAGAATCAACAGTGATGGTTTCAAGAATAGCAAACTTAAAATTATGTGTTTCATCAGTGGAAATTATATGCCGATATAGGGCATTTGTTACATCTTTTTTGTGAATACTATAAATATGGTCATAAATGCATTGTCGAAAACAACGCTCAGTTTTACCTACATAAAAACCTATGCACTCACTACATTTAGCAATATAAATTATCATCTTAGTCCTACAATTTCCATATTTGGGTTTAATGATTGTAAGAGTCTCATTTTGGATTATCAGTTTTTTGTCTTCTAGAATATACTTACACTGGTTACAAGAACCGCATTTATAGGTATGGATTAAATCATTGGACATCCTATCCCTTTGCTTTTTCCTGGGAATCAATAAATTTTTAATATTTTTGCCCATTTTGTATGTAATTCTCGTTTTTTTTCCCCATTATTTGTATCAATTTAGGATCCTGAGAAATCAGGTACCAAATTTTATTTACAATGTAAATAACTTTGTCAACTACCGGGCTATATAATAATATTAAGGATCTGTGATGACCGTTAGACTGACTTCCATCTCCTTTATCATCTATAATCATATGTCTGGATTCAAATCCCTTTCCCAATAAAGGACAGTATTTCCTGTCCCTTTCTTGAATGACATAATTACCTATAGTAGATAAATTTTTTTTCAGGATAACCTCTCTCAACAAACAATTGCATAATAAACTCAATTTCACCTGTCAATACCTTCACATCAGACGTCATACTCGCGGCTCTGATAACTTGTTCTTTGTAAATGTTATGTTTCATATTTAAAGGATGACAGCTGCTATATTCCAAGTAATCACTGGTAAATGTGTTTTTCCTATATATTTTTGATTGGAATGTTGAATCATGCTTATAAATATATGTATCCAAATATGCAATCCCCTCAGTATTATTTTTATACGTGAATTTCAGATATTCACTGGTGGTATTTAGATACTTTAAAAACTTGTCTAATTTTTCCACACTGTCATCCCATAAAATATACATATCATCCAGAAACTTTGAATAATGTCTGACGTTTTTGAAATATTCACAAGGAAAAAGGGAGGTGAGTTCCCAATCAAGCATAACCAGGTTGGCAAAGATGGGTGCACAAGCAGCACCCATAGCAACCCCCCTGGTTTGCTTGAAGTACCATTCTTCTTTGTTCAACTAGCACTTTAATTGGCACGTTTTTTCTATACACAGTCAATGGTTTTTCTCCCACTTTTTTAATGATGTTAGGGTCCAAGTGGAAAATGGACCAAAACTTATCCACAATATCCTTAATACCATAAAATTCAATGGTAAATGGAAGTGTAAACGCCCTGCCATACATATTCACCCTGTTGTTATCATGTGTATTAGGGATACCTTCTGGGTAAAATAATAATGCTTTGAAATGACCATTTTCCCTTTTGTTTAAAGCTTCTCCAGCTATATTATCAATAAAGCTCTCGGGGTATCCCCTTCTCATCAACATCGCTTTAAGTGTTGAACATTCTTTGATGAAGTCATTTCTTTCTGATACCATTCTAGGCAGCCTTACATACTGTCTCTTGACCAATGATCTCTTTTGATGCAAAGGGTGCCAACTATTAAAATAAAGCAATGAATTGGAATAGGTGGGCTTCCTGTATAAATGGGAACTAAAGCGTTTCATAACATGGTCTTTCTTAATAGTCACATCTAGATAATTAATAAAATCATCGCTTTTATTCATGGTGAATTTCAAAAAAGTAGTAGTTTAAACTAAAATATCAGCACAGGCAGAAAAAATTAGAAGATATGCAGATGAAAGTAAAAAAAATAAGCAATTTGTTGATGACCCAAGAAAGGTTTATAGAGAATTGGGAAACAAGGCAAAATGAAGTGAAATACCACCAGAATAAGAAGAAACAGCTACATTTTGGAGAAATATCTATGAAGATCCTGTGGAACATAACAAAGATGCTGAATGGATAGAAGAAGTAAAAGAAAGAATAAGAAGTTCAAATGTACAGGATATGAAATGCGATGAAGTAACAGCCAGAGAAACTGAAATAAACTTAAGAAAAGCTCCTAAATGGAAAATCCCAGGCCCAGATGCAATACCTAACTTCTGGCTAAAAGCATTATAAACTTTACTTGAAGATTTAGACATGAGTGAGAACTGTTTACATGCTCACCCCGAACAGACAACAACCTGGTTAACAACAGAAAAAACAATACTCCCACTTAAGAGTGAACCTGCAAACTATCCTAAAAAAACATAGACCGATAACTTGCCTTCCAACAACGTATAAGCTATAGATTGGAATTGATGCTGACAGAGTTTGTAGTCATTTAGAAAAAAACTCAGTCATGGCAGTAAACAAAAAGGTATTAAAAGAAAGTCATATGGAACAAAGAATCATTTGTTGTTAAATAAAGTCATAATGGAGAACTGTAAAAAGGGAAGAATCTCAGTATGGCATGGATAGACTACAAAAAAGCATTTGACAGTATTCTACATTCATGGAAAACCGAGTGCTTAAAAATTTATGAGATACACCCTACACTGATTGATTACACTACAGCGACAATGAATCAATGGCAAACCACTTTGCAGTTCATAGGTTCATAGGTATGTTCCAGGCTAATGGCCATGGAACCTTTACAAGCCTAACTCATAGGATTAAACAACAACTGTAATGTCCCAAAGAAGAAAATATGAAACGGCCAGTAGAAACATTGAAATGAACCAGCAAACATTTTATTCAAAAATGTCTCTAGTCTCTAGTGCTTCTGCAAAAAATGCCTTCTAGGAGTACATCATTAGAAAAAAGTTGTACCATTTTATACTCAAATTAATCAACTACCATCTATCAAACAATCAAATCATTAATAAATTTTTCTATTAAAAAAACATTTAATACAATAAGTAGTTAAATCATACTTTTCCATGAACATTCAACATTAAGCCCATGAGGGCTTAACGTGTCATATTTTAAAATGTAACTGCTTTCTTTATATAACAAGTGATTTTTATTTTTAACCTCAGAGTCACCAATACCCCAATTAACATGTTCTAAGATGCTGGCTTGCAAAAACTCTGGGTTATTATTATGAAATAACTTAAAATGCATCGCAATAGGGCTAACAGCCTTCTCTAATTTGATGTCTCTTATATGCTCCTGCAATCTCAGTTTAAAAATTATCTTTGTTTCACCTTTATAAAAGAGATTGCAGGGGGCACCTAAGAACATAAATAACATTTGAAGTTAAACATGTAAAACGTCCTCTAGGACTAAAGAAAACACCATTAATATACCTAAAAGAATTAATTATACATTTACATGCTGAGCATTTAGTACAACCACTAGTGCCCAGTATAGTTAAAGTGCTAAATAACTTTTCCACTGATTTAACAAATTTATTGTGAACAATGATGTCCTGTATATTTCTACCCCTTGTAAAAGAAAAAAATAGGAAATATACATAATGAATCAGAGAATTCCTTAAATTTAAATAAGAATGGCCAGAAATACTTTATAATTCTGACTTGTTCATGAGAAAAAACATTGTAAGAAATAACTATATACATCTATATAGATTCTTGTTTATATTTTCTAAAATTACTTCCAATATTTCTTCTATTATAATTAATAATTTGATAACTGGTCACTAATATATATTTTTTTAATTTTTCTAAAGCTCTATGGATATATTTCAAATAAACCCCCCCTCCTCAAAAACATGTTTATAGAAGTACACATTTCTTTATATAATTCCTTATTATCAGTACATAGTCTATAAACTCTAAGTAATTCTCCAAAGGGTAAAGAATCCAATAAATGAGATGGGGGAAGCTAGGTCTGTGAAGTAAATGATTACTGTTATCAAATTACAATGAATTTTGGTTTTAATTTTTTCACCAACTACTCCTGTTAAATCTATATCCAAAAAACTAATGGTATTACACTGTTGAAGCTCATCAGATTTAATTTGGAACCTATTAACATCCAAATATTTAATAAAGGCAGGAAGATCAACTAAACCACCTTAACATAAAAACATTAAGTCATCTATAAATCTATGGTAGGAAACAGAAGTTCTAAAGAATTGATGTATGTATAAATATTCCACCTCATATAGGCCCGTAAAAAGACTGGCATAACCTGGGGCAAAAGATGCACCCATGGTTGTACCTATTTTCTGAATATAAACATCTTTACAAAAACAAAAATAATTATTGGTAATACAAAATTCAACTAATTCCAATGCATAATTACTTAGTGGACTGTCACCTAGAAAAAACTTAACAGCTTCTAAACTGTATTGGTGTTGAAGTATACAAGCTTTTAACATCAACAGACACCCAATACATTTCTTCAATCCACTCAATATCTTTAATTTTTATAAGAAATCAAAATAATCTTTTATAAAAGATGGTAACTTCATAACATAAGGTAAGAAGTAACTATGAAGAAATACACCATTACGTAAAAAATAGTTAGTAGCAGAAATAATGGGCCTACCTGGGGGATGTTGCATATTTTTATGAAGCTTGGGTAAACAATAAAAATAAGCTATTGAATTATTTACATTGTATATTTTTTTATCTACATCTTGTTTAGAAAATACCCAAGTCTATAGCCTTTAAAAAGTAAAGTTTTAAATTATTTTTGTGCATTTTGATATTCACACAGTGTCACCTTTAAACACACTTCACTATTACTAAGACGTTCCATGCATATTTCCATGTATTGTTTGGCGTGTATAACTACTAAATGATTCCCTTTATCTGAAGGTTTGAAAATCAGTACTTGTTGTTCCCCATCTCTTTAAGAACTTTCCATTCATCTTTGGATACATTATAAACAAATAAATTCCCAGTTTGCATAAATTCTTTATGTGTATGTTCTAAAGAAAAATTAACTATAGCTGAAAATTGTTGCACACCTTCATGTAAAAAAGGTGAAACAAAGTCACCAGAGCATTTTATAGATGTAGTGTCTAAAAAACAGTAACCATTGATCTCATCTGTATCTGAAACACAAGAATAAAAGCTGTCATCTAGGTCATAAATATCTTCATTAGAAGCCAAAATATCATTAGTACAAGCATTTAAATCACTTCTAGAAAAATAATTAAGTAAATGTAGTTTTCTATACATTCTGTATAATTCAAGTTTAAGCATATAAGATCTAGGCATCGCAGTAGGCACAAATTTAAGGCCTCTGTTTAAAATGTACATTTGTATTTCACTTAAATTCACCTGGGACAGATTAACAACAATATTATCCTCACCAGAAACATCAAAACCACATTTAAAAAGTTCAGTTCCATCTAGCCCTTTTGTTACATTGTTGGCAAGCTCCTTGATTACTAACAGTTTGCTGTTGGTTGCAAAAACCATCCCCTGTGTTCCTTTCTGATTCTGCTGCTCTCTTCCCATTCTGAAAATGATTATTTAAATATTGGGGCTTTTGAGATTGAGGCAAAGTTGGGTACTGTTGGTCATATATATCCTAATCCATAGTGTCTCTAGAAGTATCCAAAAATCACTGATGTGAAGTGCCTGCACCAGAGTTACCCATTTTACCACTAACCAAAAAACGCTGACGTTGTTTGGTCTTATTGGCTTTCCAAATGAAAGCACTGTGGTTGTAGTCCTTGGAATCCCTCTGTAGTTTTGTTTTTTTTTTCTTTTTCATAAGATCTTGCTCTAAGTCTATAATAACCCATAGGATTACCCTGGCATTGTGCCACCTGACCTTAGTTCCCAGTGCTTCTGTCGAGTAGAGCCACTGGAGTGATCCCCGGGGTGAATTTTCTATTTCCCAGCCACTCATCAAGATTTCTCTTGAGGAGGGCCAGTGAGGTGCTGTGTTTGACATGTATGGGAAGTCTATTCCATAGCATGGGCAGTATTTGTGTTATGAACCTGTCCCTCCAGCAAGTTCTGTTGATTGTGGTAATGAGGTTGAGGTCTCTGGAGCATGTAGTATGGAGGGATTTGGATTTCTTTAGATGTAGCATTTCTAACAGAGCTGGGTCAGACATGGTTTTGTAAGTCAAGCAGAAATCACCTCTAAGTAGGTGATATGAGACAGAGAATAGTTGGAGATTTTTGATTCTGTCCATATAGGACAAGTGTTTAAGGCCTAGGATCCTCTTTGTGATGTACTTTTGCGGCGTCTCCAGTTGTTGCAGGTGTCTAGTGAGATACATGCCAAATGGGACATTGTACTTGATGATTGGCCTAATGAGGGAAGAGTAGAGGGAGACACTGACCTCTTTCTTCCTGGATGCAAACCCCATAGTAATGAGATGTTCCACATAGAAGGACCTTCTGGCCACACTGGAATTTGGTGGTCAAAAGAGAGGTTGCTATCAACCTGTGTTCCCAGATCTCTCATAACGCCTTCTGTGTTCAGTGAACTACCATCGATGTGATGATTCATGGGAACCGGGATTTTCCCAAAGGGGATGACAACACATTTTTTGGCATTGAGCTTAAGGTCATGTTTCTGACACCAGTCGTTGGTCTCAGTGAGACCTTTCTGTAGGATGTCAACATCACTTGGGGAGTTAATAATAGCTCCCAACTTGCAATTGTCTGCAAACTTTGTCAGCCAGAGGCCCTTCCTGTTGGTCTGGACTTCAGAGAAGTAGATAATAAACAGGAGAGGACCCAGGACCGAACCCTGTGGGACTCCAACTGTGACTGGTCGGCAGTCTGACATGGAGTCAGCTACTGTCACACTGTGGGTTCTATCTGTGAGCCAGTTTGCAACCCACCTAGTGATATAGGGGTTGATGCCTAGCTTAGTGAGTTTTTCTATGATTCCTGAGTGGGGAATGGTATCAAAGGCCTTGGCCAGATCAAGGTAGGCTGTATGAACCACCGTGCCTTCATCTACAGCTCTGGTGACTAACTCAAAGATGTTGACCAAGTTGAGCAGGCATGATCTACCTTTCACAAAAGGAAAGTGTGTGGAATCCAGAGTTTGGAGACTCCCTATACCCTTGTTTATTAGGTCCATGATGATGTGTTCCATAGATTTGCATACCAGACTCGTCAGACTAATAGGGCGATAGTTCCTAGTGTCTGTAGTTGCTCCTCCTTTGTGGATAGGGATGCTGGTAGTAGTGCGCCATTTGGATGGGACAAAGCCTGAGGTGAGGCTGTGATTGAACAGGGCACACAGGTGAGGTGCCAGTTCACTCTGTAGTTCATGTAGAACACAGCCAGTGTTATTGTTAGGCCCATAGAAGCTGTATTCTTGGCCTTGGACAGTGCTGTTTTAATCTGTGCAGCAGTAATACTGGATGCCTGGCAATCTACTGATATTGTGATTGGTTCTTTTGGGGGAGGCAAGAGGGGTAAAGTTGCCACTGAATCTGTCAGCCAGTATATTGGCAATATCTGTTAACTCGGTATAGGAGGTACCATTGTGCAGTAGTTCAGAGCAAATTTGGTATTGTCGTGGAGATTCTTTACATAACTATAGAAGGCCTTGTGGTTGTCTTTACTATCTCCTGCAATTCTGTTTTCATAGCTAGCTTTAGAGGATTTGATGAGATCTCAACTTTTTATTGAAGCTGATAAGGGAGTTTTTCCAATCTTGGGACTTCACCTTATTCCGCATCAGTTTCCTCCTTCTGTTGTAGAGTTTGTTTATGGCAGGGGACCACCAAATTGGCTTCCTTTTTTTGGAGGAGAGCATTTTGGTTCTATTGGGTATGCGAGATCCATGCATTTGTGTACGTGTTCGTACAGTGCATTGGTGCATGATTTGGCAGTCATGCAACTATTATCCATTTGCATGGGTGCCGTGAAGTTAGCCACCTCTGCTTTTAGGAGCCCAAAGTTAGCTTTGGAGAAGTTTTTCATGGTGGTTACCTTTGTGGGGGTGAGTGGGGGGGTGGGAGGGATGTGGATTTCCAAGATGATTAGTTTGCGGTTGGATCTAACCAGGGAGGAGTTAACTATTGGTGTAGAGCAATGGTCGCCCATGTTAGTAATGACCAGGTCAAGGATGTAGCTACCTCTAGTGGGGGTAAGAAGGATCTTATCCAGAGCATTGGAATTAATGAATTCCAGGAAACGTTGGGCAAATGTATTGATACATGAGTAGTTTTCCCAGTTAATGGAGGGATAGTTGAAGTCGCCCAGTATGAGAGTGTTAGGTTGGACCCTAATATTCTCTAGGGTGCTTAGGAACATAGACTGTGTGTCTTGGGACATGGTTGGGGACCTATAGGGGGCTATGACCTGAACTGCTGTCTTACCCAATGTTAGCTGCACCTGAAGTAAATCTGATGTGTTATGTTGGGCCACCAGTCTGAAAGTGTGCACATCCTTTATGAATATGGAAATGCCACCATCTTTGGAGCTTCGGTCCAAGTTCTGGGGCTAAAAGATGTTGAATAAGTTATAGCCTGGTAGTGCAGCAGTGCTTTGTGCTGCCTTGAACCAGGTCTCTGTTACAGCACAGATGTCAATGTTCTCCATTTTAAGGAGTACTTTGAGTGAGTGCATTTTGAGATTTAGACTTCTAGCATTGAGCAGCATGACCCTCAGATTGCATTTGTTTGTAGCTGTTACAGTGGTAATTTGGTCTTTCGAACACCGCCTAAAAAAAGCACTATAGGAGTGGCAAGAGCCTTGGCCAGTATCCGGAAGCCCAGGGGGTGACAGTTGCAGGCCATCTCTGAGAAAGCATCGAGGTCTGTCATTCATGTCATCCCAGGCTCACAGATACTGGATCCCCTTAGAATGACACCAGAAACTTAGCCAATTGTTGAAATCAATCATTTTCTGCTTTTACTGTGGTATCATTCAGGGTGATGGTAGGATGCTGCTCAGGACTAGGGTCATACCTGCCTGGGCTACATAATCTGAGAGCTCTTCCATGTTGTCTCTTTTCATGTAGTCCAGAGAGGTACATCTCAGGTCACTCACACCCACATGTACAATGACAGAGTCATATTTGTACCTATTGTTGAGGGACCTGAGACCGTGCGTTATGTGGTGGATCCTTTCACCTGACAGGCAGCTGACTGTTACTTTCTTCTTATTCAACCTAGTGAGTGGGACATCAGTGTGCCTCACTATCGAGTCACCTATAACTAGTGTGTTGGTATGCTGTTTTGCCTTATGGGCTTTGGTTAAGTGGCACACTGTTTAGGAGAGTTATGTGTCTCGTGATTAGTGTTGTGGTGGACAAGTGCATTTCTGCCTTGGAGGCCTCTGCTGTTTGGGTAGATTTTTATTGAGAGCCTTCGCGAATGTGGGTGTGTGGTTTGTGTTTTTATGTAAAGGCAGTGCTGGTGTTTGTTCTGGAGGGGTATGTGTTCCATGTGGTGTGGTGCAAATGTTGACCTTCTCCTCTTGACCAGCTATACCGGTCTTGGCTGGAGAGTGTGTGGCTTCCAATTTAGATATATAAGTGCATCTCTCACAAGTCTGAGTGTTGGGAGGAAAGAGGAGAGGGCTGTCGGTGTACAGGAGGCAGTTGCTACATTGCCTCAGGGTGCCCAAGTTCACCAGGTTAATAGGAGAAAGCACAGGGAACTGATCTTTAGACATGCCTGGAGGGGTGGGCATTAATAATAAGTACTAGAGCTGTTTCCTTGTAGAACAATTAGTGCTGGTAGCATTTTTATATGCTACAATAATTACTTCAAGAAGTCTGATAAAGTGCTAGACTAATAAGCTAGTAAAAGTGCAGGTGAGGAGAGAACTAGCAGATCTAAGGGAAAAATTGAAGAGCAGACTTTGGTACCACTCAGAAGCTTACAAACAGTCCTGGATACAGCAAATCTGTATCTGGACTAGACTAGTTACAGGAAAGGCAGGAAACAAGTGCAAAAGCCATGATAAAAGACAAATTATTATTCCAGGGATAAAAATTCAAAGGGGGATATTCCAGGGTGACTCTCTGTCACTGCTGCTCTTTTGTCTTGCCCATAACTCATTAAGCTGTCTACTTAACAGATTAGGTCATGGCTACAATTTGGTTCCCAAAAAACAACAAAGTGTAAAGACTTCTCATCTTCTTTTTGTGGATGATTTAAAATTATATAGTTCATCAGCTGTGGAACTGAAAGCGCAACTGCAATTGGTCAAAGCTTTTTCAGATTATATAAGTGTGATTTGGTCTTGATAAATCTGGAAAAAAACAATCTTTAAAGCAGGAAAACTGCAGCACCAAAAAAAAAAAAATAATAATATAATAATATATATATATACATATATATATATATATATATATATATATATATATATATATATATATATATATATATATATATATATCAGCCTGGGGCAGGAATGTGATATAAAAGAACTTGATCAAGAGGGAATGTTTAAATGTTTGGGAATTGATGAAGGATCAACAATAAAACATGAACAAATATGAATAAAACTCAGTAAGGAATATTTTAGAACATTAAAATTAATACTAAAAACAGCACTAACATCTAGGAACAAAGTTCAAGCTAAAGAATACCTGTTAAGCCAATGGACCTGCCTCTGTACCCACCCCCCTTAAACAGCTTATCAACCCTAACTGTACACCTCTATCTGCTCCCAACTTATGTAACTTTCTTTATCTTTCCAGACCTTGTCTCACATTAACTTCTCTATCCTAAGCACATTACATACATTCTTATCTGCATAATGTAAGATTTTACGTCTGGTGACAAACTATTGTTAGGCCTTCTGAATGATGTAGGATTCTAACTCTAACAGACATAATAATTAGTTTGCTGTAGTAAATACTTGTTTTTCATGTATATGTTGCTTTGAATATTTTCTGTAAACCAGTTGTTGATTATTTACTTATTTTTGTAAATGATAATCTGTAAAACATGTGGAGCTTTTCTCCCCGGGCCGCCACTGAAAAAGGGCTACTTAGCTCAGACAGACAAACCTGGTCAACAAATTAAAAATAAATAAATAAATAAAATAAATAAACCAGTTTGCTCTTCCTGTCCTATCTTACAGTTTTGGAGTGACTGGCTGGCCCCAAAACATTGTTGGGTAGGTTGGACAGGAAAACAAGAAGAATGTTTCATGCTCATCAAATGATTTATAATAATCATTACATACCACGATTATATATTCCCTGATCGGAAGGAGGTATGGGCCTCCTTGAAATGGATTAGATGTACAGATTTGCAATTGTAGGATTGCATACATATCTGCTGACTTCACAAGACCTAAATGTAGTGAAAGTTTTAAAAAATGAGGAGAATAAGTCTAAGATGACTTCCCTGCTTAGTTTAGCAGAAGCATATCAATAAAGAGGGAATGGAAATCAAACCAGAAGTATATAAAAACAGGTAGCAACTGAATGGGCCGAAAAACACAAAAGAAAGAATATAAGGGGAAAGATCAGATAAAAAGGCAAGAAATGCAGAAAATGTATAAATATATTTGTAAGTCTAGAAAACTCTTGGAACAACCTCATGTTGATCAGAATCTAATGCAGGACTGGTTTAGGAGAGGTGAATTTAAACCAAAAGATAAAAGATTAATATTGGTGGTCCAAGATAATGGGCTACATACATGCTGGTTTACCAAGTCCATTGTACATGCGGGAGAAACCAACAAATGTAGGTTTTGTAACACAGGATTGGAAACAGTCGCACATCTTATTGTTGGGTGTGATGCACCAATGACAAGAGGGCTGTATACTGAAAGGCATAATAATGTGGCAAGAGTGTTGCACTGGGGATTGTGCAAATATTACAATACTGAAGTAGCTGAAAAACATTGGAAACATGAGCCACAGTACATTATAGAAAATGATGGCATTTATATTACATGGGGTCACCCATTATCGAGAGTTCATAAAATTGATGTAGTACTCCATGAAAAGAAGACAAAAGTAGCATTGATCACTGAAATTGCTACACCCAGTGAAAACAGTGTCTTACATACATATAAAGAATTGCAGGCAGAAATGTGGGCAATGTGGAAGAAGCATACCCAAACAGTTCCAATAGTCGTAGGAGCAACAGGTCTTATAAAATTATTTACAATCATACTTAAATATGTTACCAATACATTTAACTCCATATGAATTGCAGAAGGAGTGAATACAGTGCACATTGCGGGTGCCGCAAAGAGCACTTCCGGCTAACATCAAAGATTGAAACGATACTAAATTTCATAAACTTTATTCATATAGGAATGAGGTCCATTCTTATCATAGTATTAGAACCCCAAATAGCTTGGAGAAATTAAAGAAGTCCTTGTTGCTGTGTGAGATAGATTAATGGCTGAGGGCCTGTATCCTGAAAAGTATAATAATATGGCAAGACGCTAGCAGTGGAGATTCTGTAAATATTACTATATTGAAGTATTAGAGAAGCATTGGAAACATGAGTCACAAAGCATTACAGAGAATGATGAAGTTTTGTATCACATGGGATTACCAATTACCGACAATTCAAAAAATAGATGTGAGAAAAGCAGATATAGTAGTCCATGAAAAAAAGACCAAAGTAGCATTGATCATTGAAATTGCTACACACAGTGATTACAGTGTCTTGTGTACAGAGAGACACAAAGTCATAAAATACCAGGATTTACAGGCAGAAATGAGGGCAATGTGGAAGAAGGATACCCAGACTGTTCCAATAGTAGTAGGAAGAATGGTTCTCATAAAAAAGAATTTGGAGTCTTTTTAGATATGCTGCCAATACATTTAACTCTATATGAATTGCAGAACAAATCAATTCTGGGAACAGTGTGGGTGCTGAGAACAGCAATTCTGGATAACATCAAAGACTGAAACAGTACTAATTTCATGAACTTTAGTCATACTTTGACTTAGCAATGAGGTCCATTCCAATCATGGTGTTAGAAAGACAAAAGCCTTGGAGAAATTAAAGAGAGAAAGTGCAATGCTCAGTCTGAGGAGGATGAAATCCCATGGAGCCAGTAATTATAACTCTAATCTGTAGTTGTACATATAAAGTTTATTTGAGTGTGACTGGGCTTGGCTACTACCTAAGACAGCAGTGCACATTTAACATACACCCTTAACTTCAGCTGACTTTTGCTTGTAACTGATACATGTGGGGGATTCAAACACATCCATTTGATTCAGTTACACACACATTGTGCAGGAGTTAAAGCCCATAGCATGTTTCCATCACATACTTATTAGTAGACAGTATTTGGAACTTGTAAACCTGATGTTTGTAGCCTGTAAAACACCAAATTGTGTGCATATCCTTGCAGCTGCATGGGAAATATAAAGCAGTATATCTTGCACTGTTGTTTTCTTTTTAGTCAGAGTATTTTGGAAATAGGCAAAATGAGCTCCATGGAATACGGAGAAAAATTCAGCGCCACATGTAAAAGCAAGGACATTTTATATGCCATGGCCAAGGAAGAAATAATAATAATAACAACAACAGTAATAATAATAATAATAATAATAATAATAATAATAATAAAAGTCCTCTGCTATGCTAAAACACAACCCTCTGAAACTGTCAGGAGATATGCTGTGGCTGTAGATGTTTAAAACATGATGAAACACGCAGCAAAACAATTTAGCCCATATATCTAAGCAGGCTTTAATATTTGGGATCAGAATGCAGATGGAACTGAAAAGATTAGTGTTAGAGCTGGAGATAAAATGTTTTCAAGCAGCTGAAAAGAATGACGCAGTCTGAGTTACCAAAAAGGGGGAATGCATGAGAGGAAAGAAAGAAAAAAACTACCATCATGAGAAAAAGATGCCAATTTCTTATCAAAGGCATATGAGTAATACAGGGAGATAAACTCTAGGTGCCAAAGTCTGCACCAAGTTATTTTCTTAGTATAAATAGAGAGATGAGTTTGATAGTTTTATTTCAATATTTGAAAGGGTGCGTAATCAGCACTAAACTGACCATAGACAATAAGCAAGATTTTTAACTTCTCTGCTCATGGCTAAAGCTAAACTTGATTATCCAAAATGTCAGATTAGGATTGATTAAATTGTGACAAAATAAAACACTATTTATTTAAATGTTTTAAAGTGACTTCTGAAGCTTACAGGAAGAATACATTTACAGCAGAGAAAAAAGGCAGGTAGCAGAGTAAATAATTATAATGAATAAATAAGCACTTGCTTTTATAGGTGGGTGAGTGGATGACAAAACACAATGTATGACATGCTAGGAAGCCACAGTATATGGTAGCACGCAGTCAGTACTTTGCTTGAGGACATAATAATCAGGTTAACAGATCAGAAGAAAAGCACTACTGAAGAATTAGGGAAAGGGTAACTGTATCTTAATAGAAAGACACAAATATATAAAAAGAGGTTACCTAGCACCACACATGACTGTAAGGAAAGACATGATGATCAGAGTAAACCATCACAGCAGAGTGTACTGGCAAAAGGTGAAAAGTTTATCATATGTATTTGACAGTGCCTTAACCCATTAACACCTGTGTGGTGTGGAATTTCACACCTCTAGTAGCCTACACACATCTTGCATTGAAAAGCTTTTCTGAAAATTTAAATTTAAAAAGCATAAGATAAACAAATGTAAATATTTTGTGAACAATAAAAGCTATTAAAACTAAATATTCTCTACAGTTATAATAACCGGTGGGCTCAAAGTCCTTTTTATAAATATTGTAATGTATTGTAATGCACAGAAACCCCACATGATACTTTTTTGCAAATTTTCACAGATTTTAATATCTTGAAAACTGTACAACCTAGACATATATTGTTAGAACATTTTTGTTAACCAGACCTAAGTTTTCATGTGACAACAATAAATTACTCTGTAAGTCCTTATTTACTGAGATGTTTACAGAAATATGTAAACATATGCTTACTTGTATAATTAGCAAAATGAACAATACCAGATATCTCTTAAGATGTGCAACTTGCAGTTTTCTTTAACATTATCTAAGGTTTCTCTTAATGCCATGCAACAGTTTGGAAGTCACATGGTTTTTGAAGTATCAAGTACATCTGGAAATATTGTTTATTTTCATAATTACTAACAAACAACTAGCAATGTTTCTAGTATAGTGTGATATAAGCCAGCATTGACAGTGAATTGTCCTGTCTCCTACATTGGTGTTTCACACCATACATCCGTATAACACGTAGGTATCTCACTTATGAAAATATGAACATAAATATGAAAATATGAATACTAAGTGACAAGTTCTCCACTGCAGGACATCCTAGACTAATAATATTGGTGTCATTTTGTTAATAACTCCTAGTCTTTTCTAATGCTGCCTACTATTAGCTGGTAAGTCACTTAGTTAAAGCAGCTAGACCCAAAAAGCTCTGGATGCCATAAGAGAAGATGGTATGCATATGAACTGGAAGTATACAAAATAGTCATTATAGGCTTGAGTGTTGCCTCACTAAAAGTTGCACTGCTGAACACAAGAACACATCAAACGAAAAAAGATAGCAGCAACCACCACTAGATTTCAGTATTTAATCGCCAATGAAAACAGTAAAAATATCAGCAATGTATACAAGATGAGTGCTTTCGGGCTGTGCCCTTGTTGAGATAAAAACATCAATTAAGGCACTTATTTTAAAATAAAATGGTAACCAATCAGGTCCTAGTACTGAACCCGCCATTTTTTGAGACCGGGTTTTAAAGGGACATTAAGTCCAGGATATCTATGTGCTGTCAGTTCAACTATCCATCTAGTTATTTCTAGTTCTGTATCATTTTCTATGTCACTCCCTCTGTGTCCTTTTCTTATGTTCCATATGGCCATGAATTTAAAGTAATGTCCTTCATTATTGGAAATATGCCTGAATAAGGCATTGTGTTCATTCTGTGTACTTATGGCAGATAAATGGTTTAAGACCTTGTTTTAAATTTACTATTTGTTTTGCCCACATAGTAACAAGCACACATTTGACATGTAGCCAGATAAACCAAATTTATCGTATTGCAATTGGGTTTTGCCCCAAAATGATACACCCTACCAGTAATCAGATGTGTGAAGCTAGAGTTCTTGTTTATACTACTACTACAGGCTTTGCACATCCCACATAGTCTAGTTCCCTTCCTGACTATTACCTGCTTGTATTCTCTCATTCCTTCATTACTTAGTATGTCCTTCAAATTCTTGTTTCTCCTAAACCCAAAATTTGGTTGAACCTGCAGTACCTTCCTTAGTTTCTCATCTGTCAACAATATTTTCCAGTTTTACCTAGCTATTTCGCACACCCCATGAATATTATTACTGTACGTAAACATAAGTATGAGTGTGCCACCATCATCCATTCTACTATTGGCTACTGGCTCATTAACTCCCCTCTGTTTCAGCCAAGGTTGCAGAGCCTCACATCCAAGAAATCTATCAAGTTTTGCCTGTGCAGGCACTTTGTGGATGATATTTTCCTGCTTTGGGGAGGAGATGAAAGTGATTAGTTAAGTTTTGTTACCTACTTGGAGTCCACCACTACCTTTTCCATCAAATTTTCAGAAACCATGATAGATTTCTTGGATGTGAGGCTCATGCAGGATGAGATGGGATTTAAAAGTGCACTATATAGGAAAGATTGCTGGAATAATAATATTTTTACACAAGACAGTGTGCATCCCAGATTCACATTTGATAACATTGTCACGGGGCAAATGGGAAGAATCTCTAAGTTGTGCACTGAAGACCATGACTATGAGGAAGAGGTGGCTAAAATGGTAGGGCATTTTGAAGAAAGAGGTTATGACAGAAGAGTTATGAACATCACTCAGTGCCAGAGAGGCTTTAGGGGAAGCAACTGCAAACTTGGCTAAAACAGAGGGGAGTTAATGAAACAGTTGTCAATAGTAAAATGGATGATGGTGGTACACTCAGACTTATGTTTATGTACAGTAATAATATTCATGGGGTGTGTGAAATAGTTAGGCGAAACATGAAAATATTATTGACAGATGAGAAACTAAGGAAGGTACTGTGGGTTCAACCAAATTTTAGGTTTAGGAGAAACAAGAATTTGAAGGGCATGCTAAGTAATGAAGGAATAAGAGAATCTAAGCAGGTAATAGTCAGGAAAGGAACTAGACCATGTGGGACGTGCAAAGCCTATAATAGTATAAACAAGAACTCTAGCTTCACACATCTGGTTACCGGCAGGGTGTATCATTTTGGGGCAAAAGCTAATTGCAATATGATAAATTTGGTTTATCTTGCTATATGTCAAATGTGTACTTGTTACTATGTGGGCAAGACAAATTGTGAATTTAAGACTAGGATCTTAAACCATTTATCTGCCATAAGAACACAGAATGAACACAATGCCTTATTCAGGCATATTTCCAACAATAAAAACCATTACTTTACATTTATGGCCATATGGAACATAAGAAAAGGATAAAGAGGTGGTGACATAGAAAATGATACAGAACTAGAAGAAACTAGATGGATAGTTGAATTGACAGCGCATAGATATCCTGGACTTAATTAAATTGTCCCTTTAAAACCCAGTCTCAAAAAACGGTGGGTTTAGTACTAGGACCTGATTGGTTACCATTTTATTTTAAAATAAGTGCCTTTATTGATGTTTTTATCTGAAGAAGGGCACAGCCCGAAAGTACTCATCTTGTATACATTGCTGCTATTTTTACTGTTTTTTATTGGTGATTAAATATTGAATCCTAGTGATGGTTGCTGCTATCTTTTTTCATTTGATAGACTTGAATGAGTTAAAGTACAATGCCTACAGTGCAATCACATAGACCATGTCTACATCAAGTGATCACAGCAACAGGCTGTTGAACAAGGCCATATGTGGAAGCTGATAAATACAGCAACACAATAATCGTACTGCTGTCTTCAGTCTGTAGGTTCTTTAAATAATTGTAAGGCAAGTGAGAAGGATATTGCATCAGATATGACTATTGTTAAGCATGGAGTTTTAAGAAAGATGAATTACCTGCTTGGGATGTCACCTCTGGAGTTGGGCATAGGAGGAGCATCTTTTCTTGTGTCACTGACCATACTTCATTTGAACTAGGAGGGAGGAAGGGAGATAAGCAGAGGGCAGTGCTTAGTGATATCTAATCAGATGATTGAATATGTAATGATTTTGATAAGGCAGTACCTTATGCTCCTGTGGTTACATATAACCAAGCATAGAGGTAATTGCATGGAAAAGGTAGCACAAGTGAGATACAGCCCTACACCAGAGAATGATGTCCACCGCAGAAAAAACAACTCGGTGCCAACACAAGGCCTGAACTACAGACACAGCTGTCAGAAAATACTACACTGTCTCTGGCATAACTTACTTTGGGGAAGAAGTGGTTTATAGCAGCGTATATAAACCTGAAAAAATAGTTGTTGAAAAGTACTGGACTTCCATTAGAAGGAAGTTTAGAAAGAAATACAAAGAGAATTATGAGAGGCTCGGACCTAACACCCCACATTTCAAAATGTGATGGAAATAGTTAAGGAATCTCCAAATGTTCAGGGGCAGAGGCAATCTGTACACTAGAAAAAAGGAAGTTAACTCTTAAAGTAGAGTAAGAGGGAGGTGGGACATAGCAGTTGGTAATTCCAAGGGCCTATCATTAGACACTTCTAGCAATACCCAATAATATTCCTTCTTCAGACTACATAATCATGAAATGTACATAATAGAGCATTTGCAAAATGTTTATTGGCCAGATATTTCAAACATGCCAAATGGTCCTACAACTCTTGTGAGCAGTGGCAAAAATGCTGTTAAAATATAAAAAACACATAAATAGATGAAACCGGAGATGACTCTCAAAGAAATACTTCCTCCACTACATGCCTTTCAGAGACTCGCACACTTACTTAAAAGTATACAAATTTAATCACTTAGAAAACATATTTGGCAGTGCTCCTTTTTTGTTCACTTAGGAAAAAGTCACATGAACAACTAATGAATAAACTTCAGTTCTTTAAAGAGAAAAATATTTCTCCAAATTCAAAACATTTTATAAAAACATTTCAAATGAGAAGAAATGTTTTCTTTAAACAAAATAATTAAACCTTAAATAACATTTTCCATTCTAATTCATTACTTAAGCCATATGGATTTAAATTAATAGATTTAAAAATTTACTCAGCTTCCTTCTAAAGTAAAATTCTTTTAACACTACTTTCATTTCTAATGTTAACCCTTACCAGAAGTAAAACACATACTTTGATGACCCTAACTCTCCATTATATCGTGAAACAATATGCTCAGCCCCTGGAGTATACACATTTTAATTCCTGGGCTCATCTATGTGCATTTGAAGACCAACCTTAAAATTATCTTTTGCTTTCCCTATATAACAAAGCCCACATATACATTACATTACTTAAACTACTACTTTAGAATTACATGTACATAAATCCTGATATTTAAAATTATTTCCATTTATACATTCCATTTATACTATTAACTATATACTAATATTACAACTCCCACAGGAGAGTCTCCCTAGAGGTAATACTTTGCCCAATATATTTTTTTCTTTCTTAATAGCTATGTACCAACATATCCCTCATACTTTTACCCTTTTTATAACAAATGTTTAGTATTAGATTCTGTTTCCATAATAACTCATCCTCACTTAGTATCTTTTAATGTTTTAGAAAAAAATTGTCATCTTTGTAAAAATGTTGTACTCCATTACAAAATACATCTCTCTATCATTTATTTTTTATATCCTCTAAAATATTCATTATTAATCCCTTATAGCTCCTTTCTATCAAAATCCCGTTAAGACAGGAGATATAGTCAGTATCTATCCACCTGATAAGTTTCTCTGTAGACACAGAGACCAAACAAATAATCAAGGGGCAGGTTTTCTAGTTTTTTACCCCTTCTCCAAATCTTCAGAGGGTCTTTCAAAACAAGAAACTTTGTGAGTATTACAGGACTTATGCTTTTCACCTTAAGCTTCATCTCTTTTTTTTTTTTTTTTTTTTGCTGAATAAATTTTTATTGATTTTCAGAAACATAAACATATATACAGTATGTATATAAAGTCAAGCTTCATCTCTTGAGGGTTTTTCACCAAAGCTCACTTGTGTCTTGCCAAAAAGGAAGTATGTGAACAAAAGTGTAATGGTCCGTGGCAATGTTGCTCTTCTTCCAAAGAAAATGCGTGGAAACTGACCTGGCTGTATTAGACGTATCAGATTTTAAAAGTGCATGTAAATAATTGTTTAAATTAAAAAAGTAAATTAAGCTGCACAGTAGTTGTCTTTTCAGCAAAATGTGTATGTGGAAGAAATGCGTCAATTGTTATATAACATCATTTGCCATTGTGAAAATGTAGTGCAGTTTAAAAGTGAAACTAATTGTTCCACAAATGTTTGTACTTTAGTAAAGTCTAACTGCTTAAAGTTGCTGGCTATATCACATGATGATGACGACAATGATGATGATGATAATGCCTTATTTGGACAGTAGCTCTTTGGGGCTCCTGTTTCCCCCAAATATGTATGAGTGGAAACTGGAAAAAAATCTTCTAAAAATCAAATTAAAGTTACTGATAATCCTGTTTGAGTACCTATAAATATGGCGGAAGTGGGGATGTAGGTTAATTCAAAATGTTACAGGAGTTACTGTTTTGTCTGCAGAAAAATACCCTTGGAGACAGAGATCTACTTGTATTATACTGCCCATAAGAACTTTGACTATTCTGTTTTCATTATAAAATCCAGAAACAGTAAGGTCACAATATATATTTTAACCAGAAGCAGAGTATTGTTTCAGTTCAGTTGTTGGTCACATTTTTATGGTCATCATATGTCTACTTGGAAAGCTTATTTCTAGTTCCTTGTGTAAATATTATGCTGTTTGCTTATTTAATTGAATAGAAAATGCTTTAACTTATTTATTTGGGTCTATATTGCATGATCAAAGTTTCAAAACTTCGAATCTGATATGGTCGACACCATATGATCAAAGTTTTAAAACTTCAAAAATATAATACAAACACAACAACCTATACAAACAAACCATTTAAATGTGCTAATCACCCCCACACCCCTTGCTACTTAAATGTACCAACTCTGAGATCACACTACAGTGCAGAAAAGGGAAATCTTCTCTTTCCCCGCTGTACGAAGATCTCCGATTAAGGATTCGAAGTTTCAAAACTTCGATCATATGGTGTCGACCATATCAGATTCAAAGTTTTGAAACTTCGATCTTATGATATAGACCCATTTATTTCAGGCAAAGAATTTTATTATCTAATTTTGAATACTTGTGATTAATGTTTTTCTTTTAACGTATGGATTTATTCATTTTACTAGAACCTGTAGCTGTGTGGTGTCTGCCCTGTAAAGGATGACTGCTCAGAGGTAATTCCTACTATTTAAGCATTTAAGGCAGGCATATTTTAAAGGCACACAGTAAAGTGTTTTGATAGTTTGCAACGTTTGTCTGATAGTGGGCCATGAGTTTTGGAAAAGAGTACACTGGTGTTGGATTGCTGCCAATTAGCCTCCCTTTCTAGTCTGGAAAATATTGTTTAAGTTATTATGCAAAATAATGTTTGTGAAGCTTCCATTACTTTTGATAATGTTGCACTGAAAGACATTGGGTTCAGTCTGATATGGGAAAAATCTACTGGAACCAATAATTATAATTATAATCTGTACCTGTACAGTGTAAATCTTATTTTGATGTTGCAGAGCATGACTATTACCTAAGATAGTAGTGTATATTTAAGATATACCATTAAGGAAAACCACCCTTTGCATTTTAACTAGTACCACTTGTGGGACTCAAGCCCTCTTCCATATGGATGGTCTGTCACAAATCAAATGTTGGTAATAGTGGGGCAGAAATTAAATCCATAGCTCCTGTCCATCAGTAGTGTTTGAAGATTTGAGTCCAGATCATAGGAAAAAACCATGACTGGGCATCCTGTATACATCAACTGTACTGGACAGTAGCCTCTGAGTAGTGTGGCTGGTCATTTAAAATTGAAGTAGCTCAATATCTAATATATTCAAAGCATATTAATATAATAAGGTAGTGTTTTGAGGATGCTTTACCTAATGGCCTGTTTTTTCACAGTAATTATAGAGCAAGTCTGATCTCTGCGTAGTGCAGTCAGCATATGGAGAAAGGTGTGTAACAATCAAATCACAGGAGATTATATTACTGAGGGATTTAAAATTGTAATCCGGAGTAATGTTTTAAAAGTATGTTGATACTTTTAGCAGACATTAGTTCAAACCATATGCAGACCAGGCTTCTACTAATTGTAATGCTTAGTTTGTCTATGGTTTAGTTGCAAAGAGTGACATGCTGGGCAAATACGGTGAAATTGGTTATTAATTAGAAAATTAACTACTTAGTATTATTTTAAATTGTTTACTTTAGAGAGAAAATAAGGTTTGGCTTATGATAAATCTTGTCCGTGACAGTAGTAACAGTTTAAAATAGTGTGTTGTTTCAGGATGGGTAACAGAACTAGTCCTTTAAAAAAGAATTAAAAAAAATAGTATTTGAGTCCTGGCTTAATTGGGGGTTAAACCAAGCTATATGTAAAAACAGGTAAAAATCACATTGATCTATAGTGCTGATATATCAAACCTCATGTAGCTAACCTGTGTTATATTTATGCAGGGCATTATATAAACATTTGCTATGACCATGAAAGATACAGTTAAGCAGAAAATGATGACAACTTATAGAAGTGATGTATTAGATGATAACACTGATACATCAAACAGGCATATCTAATTTTCTTGCATTTATGTTAGACACTGTGTGAGTGACTGGTGTGGTCATTAAAGATATAGTTAAACAAAAAAATAGGACAACTGAATGAAGACTCCCATTATAGGGGCATGTACACCACTAGCTGAATCTGGAGAGAACAAGCAGGAATAGTTAGAATACCAAACATTAGGATGGGGTGGAATGGCAGATGGAAAACTTCAAAAGCAGGAGAAAAATTGGGTTGATGCCTATAATGGAGTAGGTCATGGAACCAGAAGTATCTGCAGGAGGTAAGCAAGATGGGGAAGGTTAATGATGATGTTTGGAATATTAATTAACTTAATTATTCACTGTCAGAAGCAAATAAGGTCTTGTTACTAGAAACAACCAGAGTTTCATTGAACACATCACTGATTAGTTATGAAATGGAGCATGAAATGGAAGAGTAAAAATTATTTGGTGAGAATGTGGATACAGAAAGAGTAGTAAGGACTGATGTTGAGGGAAAATTAAAAATAGTTTTAAAGTGAGTTAAAAAAACAATAGGAGATCACATCACTTTTGCCCTCAAGGAGAAAGAATGATGATGAGACTGCAGAGATATGTTTACATTATCTGATAAACAAGCAGGTGTACAGTATTCAGAAGAACTAGTGCTGGTAGCCCTTGGAGCAGCACTTAGTGCAAATGCACAAAAGACAAATGCTAGGCACAGGACTCTTGGAGCAGAACATTTTGATTATTTATTGCTTTATAGATGGAAAATAGTCCCACATTAGCCATGCTTCAAAAATAAATACAAAGCATTTGTTGTCTATTCTACACAATTGGCGGAAGATTGACTCTAGATAACTATATCTTTTGATGTGACACCCTGACCCCATGTGCAAAAATGAGAAAAAAGGGAGGGTGGATGGATGGATCAATGGATAGGAGGATGTTTTCTATTCTAGCAGATGCTGATTTAAATATAACCAAACATATAAAAAGCTGAAAGCTCTAAGCAAGGAATTATAATAAGAAATTCATTAAGTGGATGGTTCCTTTCCATGACTATGTGTATATATGGGTCTACTTTAAAAGAACAAAAACCCACTTACCTAAATCTCTAAACACTGAGATGACTTCACTGAAACCACAGTTTAACGAAAACTTAGAACACTGATATAAACTCAGGGAAACTAAGCAGTTGTCCATCCATACAAAAAATACACACCGAAGCAAATCACACAAACCCATGTGCAGGATAAAGGGCTTCACCCCCCCCATACCAATGCTATGTGGGGGGTTGTGCCCCCTGCCCCCTACCCCCTAACTAAATATACCAACTTTGAGATCGCACAACAGTTGGGAAAGGGGCAAAGTTCACCACAGTGGCCAAGTAGTTACTATCCAACATTAACTTTCCGGTGTTCTGAGAATTAAACTCTGGTTTCGGCTAAGTCGGCTCAGTGTTTAGAGATTCGGGTAAATGGGTTTTCGTTCTTCTCAGTTAGACCCAGAAATATATAAATAAATATATATATATATATATATATATATATATATATATATATATATATATATTTATATATCCATGTCAGGTGATCGAGTTTTCAGAAACTCAAAATTCATATAAGTGAGACCATAAGACTGATTTTCCAAAAACTCGAACATCAAAAAAAAAAAAAAAAAAAAATTTTTTATGTTTATGTAGGCAAGCCTCCCTGCATCCCCTACATCTCCTGCAAATTATATATACTAACTCCAAGACTGCAGTATAGTGAAGAAAAAAATACATTTCCTGATCCTTTCTGTACTGCGATCTCCATTCAAAAGCTTTGAGTTTTCAAAAACTTAATCATATGACTTCAACCATGTGAATTTTGAGTTTCTGAAAACTCATTCAACTGATAGGGATCCATATATATATATATATATATATATATATATGTGTGTGTGTGTGTGTGTGTGTGTGTGTATGTGTATATATATATATATATATATATATATATATATATATATATATATATATAATGGGGAGTCGCCATTCATATTGTGCAGAGATTATCTATTATTCAAGCACTTGAAAAAAACTAAGACAGGTATAAAATGTGAAAGGGATTTACAGGATTATCTGCAAGTATAAACTATCCAAAAACTGTAGATAAGCAATGTCCAGAGAAATAGTAAAGAAAACGAAATGCAGATTGACCACAACTCTTGTTTAATAAAAACAAAATGTAAGAACTTTCACACTACATGGTGCTTCTTCAGACATATAAAAATACAACCGCCTGTTGACTAAATTAAAATCCAGTGACTCATATTAATGATGCAAATTTCATTGCAATAGTACAGGCTTTAAAGAGATATTCTACGGGACTATATCCACTGGGAGAAATAGGCATGGGAAAAGGAAGAAAGTCATATTTAAGGCCAGGAAATTATTAGACATCTGAGAAAGCAGTTTAGACAAGGAGACAATAGGATATCCTAGGGAGAGCAGATGGTCCGGGAAATTACTAAAGGCAGTATTTAAGCAGAAAGATAGGATATCAAAGTAAAGGATGATGTATGTTTAAAAAACAAAAAAAAGAAAACAAAAATGGACTCATTAAGTCAGTGCAACTGACCAAATATTTGGGTAGAATAAGGTCAGTGGTTAAATAAGAAATAATTGAGAGTTTGTCTATTATTTGTATTAGTGTTGTACAAACCAAAGATCAGATCAGGTTAAACAGTAAAATTTGCAAACCTTCATTTACAAAGAAAAGACAACCAGTAGAACGGCAGCTTCTATTTCAGAGCTGCCCAAATGCCAATCTTACTATATCACCCTTTCTTATGCTACCAGAAAAGCAACCAGAAAGTTTTGATTAATTTATATCTCTGTTCTGGAATGGACTTAAAATAGCAGCATTCTAGGAAATCATCACCAGTGAAGCATGCTGCTCCTCATATGATGAATTAGCTGTGGTTAAGAAGGCAAAGGTATAGCTTTTGAGTGAGATGGAAAAAAAATCATTCTTCAGGCTAACAATCAGTTTTAAGGGCTGACTGTTGCTTGGTATTGCAGAAGAAGGTGGTTTTATATGGGTATTGAAACACCTTTGGGGTATACAGTGTTCTGTACTCACTTTCAAAAAATTTGCATTTTTCTTAAAAAGATTAGAATAGTAAATAAATCTAGGGTACGGGTGTTACATTATTTGGATGACATTTCCAATCACAAAAGATAGAGCAACACTCCACATATGATCAATGTTAAAGAATATGAATGCAGAAACAAGCTGGATCAGTGTAAAATAATAAAAAAATGCTTATTGACATCTAATGTATATGCTTCATACTCCAAGCGAATACTGTTTTATCAAAGTTATTTATTTATTTTACATTTGTTGAAGGGGAAGTCTGGCTGGGCACAAAGGCCCCTTTTCAATGGAAGCCTGGAGAACTCCAGTAAATGCAGTACAATCAAAAGCTTTAAGTTATAAAATATCAACAATGGCAGGCAGAATACAATTAGACTAAATTTTATAATGGCAACAAACATAAGAAGATGGTGACTATACATGCATGCAACAGTAAGGCTTCTAAACCACACTTTATGTAGATATAGTTAGATAAATAATAGTACAATAGTTGCACAATACAGAGTACTGAGCCATTTAAAAAAGTGGATAACAAAATGTTTACTTCATGTTAAGATATAAATGAAATGCGTAGTAAAACCAAGTTAAGAGAAGTATTGGCATAAGGTGGTCTGGGTGAAGACAGAGTGATAGAGTGGAGGTATACTACCAGTACACAGTATGTTATACTTATCCTGGACATGTACAGCTACAGAGCCAGGATTTGGAAAGGTGCTCTCTGAGATTTGTTTTAAATGCCTGATGGTTTTTAAGATGCATGAGAGCATGTGGGATGGGCATTTTAGAGGGCAGCTACAGAATTTGAGTATAAGGATGCTTCTGTTGCAGTTTAGGCTTCAGTGATGGAGAAGAGAAGTTCGTCTTGAGAGCGACTGTAGAGTTATAGTGTAGAAGCATACCTTTTAGTGCATACTTTAGCAGTACTTATCAGGGTAGTATATTAGAGTATGAACTAGTATCAGCTGGCTATAGTGGAGTGATGCTAGAGTTCAGTCCAGTTTATTTGTTTAAGGGCAGAAAAGTGATGAGTTCTAAAAGTGTGAATAACAGCAAAACAAGCTATTTTATTTTAGAATTGCTACAGCTTTGTGTGGAAGTTTGTAGGTTAGTAAAGAGTGTGGAAACATATAGTAGAGTTGGTAGGAGGTAGGCTTTAGCTGTGGTTTCTATAGTTCTGCCTGCTAGGTATGTGTATGGTTTTGTTCTACATAAGAGGCCGAGCTTTCTGAGTTTTTTTTTAAATAACAGTTTGGAAGTGTAGGTCAGATTTTACATTGTCGTTAATGATGACTCCAAAGAGTTTAGTGTTAGGAATCTGTTCAGTCAGAGTATTATTTGATGAAGTGAGAGTTTTGCTTTGGGGGAATGATTTAGGGGTGAAAAGTAGTACTTTTCTTTTAGGGGTATGGGGGTTAAGTAGGAGCTGGGAGTAAAATAAATTATTGTTAAGTAATTTCTTGATGTTTTTGTAGATTGGAGGTTGTGCAGATGAGCATAGAGACATCTGTTTATTATATAAAAGTGACATGCCTGGAAGTGGTGTGTAGATCATTTATAAATATGTTAAACAGAAGGGGTCCAGGCATGGAACCTTGTGGCACCCCTACAGTAATGGGTAGAAATGAAGAGTATTCTTGCTACTGTTTGACTGCTTGGATTCTGTAGGTTCATGGTTCATAGGTAAGTGTCAGGCTAGCTTCCCTTCTGGGCCATTTTAAGCCTAGCCAGTTTCCCTTTTTGTGCTTGAAATAACCTACCCCATGTGTCTATAAATTAGCCTTACCCATCTCATGGTCGATAATTATATATTATCCATAATGAGCATAAATGGGATCATACCATAGATATTTTTGGGGAATCCAGGTAAAGGATAAAGCATTTAGCAGCTGCCTCTGTCCATCAGTAGTAAATGGTGCAGTCCTGGGGTAAATTTTCTGTTTCCCATCCATAGATTTAAGTTGTGCTTAAATAGGGACAGGGATGAAGTTTGTTTTATGTGGATGGGGAGTGTGTTTGAGAGCAGCAGTATCATCTGTGAGCTTTACCTGTCCCTTGAAAGCATTCTGTTGATGTTGCAAAAAAGGTTTAGATCCCTAGACCGGATATTTCTGTTGTCATTTGACTTGCTGACGTGCAGTAAATCCATCAGTAATGAGTCAGAGGATGACTCATATGCCAGACACAGGTTACCTCTTAGCAGTCTGTAGGATACCAAGTAATATGACAGGGCTTTGAGTCAGTCCATGTTGGACATGTTGTTTAGGCCTTGCATCCTTTTAGTATAGTATCTTTGTGGGTATTCCAGTTGCTGCATGCATCTCAGCAGATGCATGTAAAAAGGGACATTATATTCAATGATTGACCTAATGAGGGTTGAGTAAAGGGGGACAATGACATGTCTAGATATAGAAACAATGCCTTTGTTTATAAGCTGTGCAATATGGAATGACTTTCACATAGCAATGGACACATGTTGGTCAAAAGTTAGTTAACTATCCACATAAATTCCCAAATCCCAAACAACTGGAGTAGATGATTTCCCAAAGGATACAGTAATGCATTTTTGGTATTTAGTTTCAGTCCATGACTTTGGCACCATTTTTTTTATTTGGGACAAACCTTCCAGCAGGATGGCTAAGTCATTTGGTGATTCAATGACTGCTCGTAGCTTCCAATCATCTGCAAATTTAGTCAGCCAGAGCCCTTTGGTACTGGCATTTTTTTCAGAAAAGTTGAAGTCCCAGCAGAAATCTCTAGGCACTTCACTGTGTACTGGTCTCATTGTGGAGCTAACTTCCCCTAATTTTGATTATCGTTGTCTTTTCTGTGCACCAGATGGCAATCCAGTAGTTGACATAGGGGTTTATCCTCAGTTTATTTATGTTTTCTTCTACCCCTGAGTGGGGAATTGTGTCAAAAGCATTGGCCAGGTCAAGATATGTGGTGTGTATCATTCTGCCTTCATCCATTGCTTTGGTGACTTTTTCAAAAAAAAATCCTACAGGTTTAGTAAGCATATCCTGCCCTTGACAAATCCAAACCGGGATGACTATCTGTTAGGTAGCTCTTAAACCAGAAGAAGGAGGAGGGGGAGACCTAAGGAGGAGAGTTGTAGTAATAGTTTATAATACAAGATGGTGTAGAATGCTTTAAACAGGTCAGAAAATAAAGAAGATACTAGATTTCCAGTATTTTTGTTTTTATTAATGGTATCAGCTTGTAATATCTTGTTGGTGTATTTATAGGCTGAGAGAAACAATATAGGTAAATACTGCTAGTAGGACTTTCATATATCTTTGTATGTTAAGGTCTCCATGGATGATGGTTTCTTGGGGGTATATTAGTAGATGCCAGGGATAGTATGTCCTCTGCTATGCTAATATTATTGTCTGGTGGATTATATGATGCCGTGATACATATGGTCATATAAGAGTTCAGTTTAAGTAAGGCACTATGAATCTCTGCATTACTGATTGACAGATACATTTTCTGATGAAAGGATACAGTCAGGTGCTGTTGGTATATAATGCTACACCATATGCTTTTTTGGATTAGTGATCTGCTTGAAGGATATCATATCCTGATTGCAGGATTTCAGTGTCGTTGATTTTGGGTTTTAACCATGTTTCTGTAATAGCGAGGATGTCACGGTTATAATGTGATATGAAAACATGCAGGTCATTACTTTATTACAGATCCTTTTAAGGTAATGTTTATTCATTTTAACTTGTTTTACTAGAGTTATAGGAGTGAGGTGCTACACTGCTAATGTGTGTTTGGACCATTATGCGAGAGACTGTAGTGGATGGACCTGGGGCATGGTGAATGTTGCTGCATAGTTGCAGTGTGGGCAGGGATAGTTTGATGTAAAATGCCAGGTTTTTTTTTTTGTGAACATTTTTGGGTTGGTTTCATTACTTTTATATATTTTTCATTGAAAAGATAGATGTGAGATATGTTGTAAAGGCTGGGGCTATAGGGAATGAAATAATAAGTGTAATTGCCATTGACAGCAATGAACTGAGGATTGGGTATAAGACTTTTATTGACAGATGTATGGTAGCTGTTATCTGTGCTAGAAAGATGATGGAAGTAAATTGCAGCACTTAGAATAGCATGCTGATTATTATGCAAGTGCTTTGTTAGTGAGGAGTATAATGTTTAGATAGTAACAGAGGGCTGGATAGGGTTGGACTGGATGTGGGTTAGGTGAAGTGGGAAGGGGTGCTGAGTTGTAATGTAGATGCAATCCAGTTGATAGAAAGAAGAAAGGTAGGAAGTGGTTAGTGGGAGTGTGAAGGATTGACAAAAGTATAGATTGTAAGCTGTTTCATGATTGATGGTAGTGTGGGTGGAGAATAACTTAGTATAAGTGTAGATGATGTTGGGGTGAATGGACATTGGTGGTAGGGTAGGGAAATGGAGTGGGCTCAATTAATCAGGTGGTTCAATGGAATGCAGCTGCTCCCTCCAGAGACTGTTTTTCAAAAACAACAACAAAAAAAATCAATGAGGTAGAATTTTGGGGGGATTGAAAGACAAGTTATTTGAACTCTGGCTGCTTCAAGTGAGTCACATCATTTAATTTTATTTAATGGGAGTTCTGCTAAGTCTACAAGAAGGCTGCTATTCATGTTCCCTTAGTTGGAAGCCAGCCATTACTTCAGTCATGATTATTTTGCAGGCTGCAAAAGACTCAGCAGAATTTGTGGCTGACAGTATTGCTTTCACTGTGAGATTTTGTTCTGCTAGAGCAGAATATATGCTAAAGTGTTAAGTTAGTTTCAACAAAAACATTGTAGGAGCTGAGGGTGGGGTTAGGGAAGGTCATCCAGGAGATTCAACACTAAAATGAAGAACACACTGAGGCAGAAGTGAGGAAAAACAAGTGTTGACAGCTTTAAAGATATTTCAGCCATTTCCTTTGATTTTTGGATATTGCCTTACATTGGATTTACTTAAGGTATGTGTCCTTTTGTTGCTTTTATATACTGGAGTACAATTCAGCTGTAGAAATTCCTGTGGAAGTGAAATTTTCCTAACACTGTTGCAGCAGGAAACTTCAGGGCTACTGTGTACTTAATAGAGGCAAATTAAAATCATTAGGATTGTTTGGTGGTTGAGGTTGGTAGATAAAGTGCTATTATACAACGACCCCCCCATTAATATTTAAAAAACGTGCACGCTGATTGGTCAGCGTGCACGTTGTAAATCAGAGTTATAGTAATGGAAAAAGGTCCGGTCGCCCGGACTTTTTCCATTACTATAACTCTTTTTTTTTTTTTTACAGCAACGGAGAACGCAAGATCTCCATTGCTTCAGACTGTCTCGCTATGTAAACTTGTTTAACATAGTGAGCAGTTTGTAAAAAGCAACGGAGATCTTGCTTTCTCCGTTGCTTTTTACAAACAGTTTTGCTATATTAAATGGGTTTAACATAGCGAGACAGCTTTAAAAAAAGCAACGGCTTTTTTTAAAGCTGTCTTGCTATGTTAAACCCATTTAACATAGCGAAACAGTTTGTAAAAACCAACGGAGATCTTGCTTTCTCCGTTGCTTTTGCCCACAGCTCTGATGTACTGCATACGCATGCGCAGTACATCAGACCTGCCGCAGAATACCAGACAGCTGCGGAAGGGCAGCAAGGAGGCATAATACAATGCCATTATTTAAGAAAATTAATTATTTTTTTTCTTAAATAATGTCATTGTATAATAGCAATAACCCACTTCTGGGTGCGGGTAATGCTGGATTTACCCATGGTTGGCTTTGTTCGCCCTCGTGACCAAACCACACCAACCGTGGGTAAATCCAGCATTACCCACGCCCAGGCGTGAGTTATTGCTATATTCTTCTATGCTCTGTTGCTGTAAGTAGTATTTGGTCAAATAAGTATTACATTATATTTTACTGTTGTACTTTATAGCATTTAAAATGGAAAATAAGGCATGCTAGTGAGAGATATGTCGTGGCATGCAAGTGTGAGATCACTGATATGGAGGCTACCAGAGGTTAGAAGGACAGGTGGAAACCAAAGCAGCTAAAATGAGATATGTCTTGGTATGCAATTTGTGATTCAAAGATAGAGGTTTCCAGACTTTTAGAAGGGCAGGTAAAATGCCTATCTCAGTCAGTTTACATTCTTTCCTCTCCAAAATACAGTCTGTAAAGTGAAAGGTAAGGTAAAATGTTAAAGGCAAAATGTTAAAGACTAAATTATAAAAATTAACAGGCTTATGTAACTTAGAATCATTGTTTTTGAAATGTCATGTGATTGAATGTATCTTTAAGCTGCTTCATATTTACTAATATTTGTATTCTTAACCATACGTTGGTAATAGTGAGAAATGTACATTGGTGTTAAAAAAAAGCTTTTATTTTTGTCTTGTAGAATCGCATATCAATAACATTCACAGTCCAAGGTACAATCTTCTCTAACAGTTTTTTTATTTATATAGTAGGTAGCACACACAAGTAAAGTCACTCTTCTTATACTATTAAAAGGTTACCTTCTTTTAACTCCTGTGGGTGGGGTATCCTCTCCTGCTCCACCAAAACACCTTTTGCTGTGCTGCATGGAGCTGAGCTGAGGTATGATGCGCTGACTTATTTTCTCCTGTATTATTTCCCCTGCTCCTATCTATTCCTCATTAAACATAATCACAAGGCAGCATTGGTCATCATGGGGAGATGATGGATTGATATCCTATTGCTAGCACATTGTATTCTTAGTATATTTAGGAACTGCTCATGCTCACTGAAAACAAAGTCCTACTTAACCCAAAGGACTGTATATTTGAGAGCTGTAAATACTTAACTAAACTGGAGGTGCCCCTCTCTAAACCAGTAGCATGCAATGAGCTTAATGCTGTCTTAGCCAGACGTACATGTATGCATCATCCACATACTGTAAGCACAAAACTATCTTATCCTGATGTTAAAAAATCTACTCAGGCCTCCTAGAAGTCCTAAATCTAGGCTTCAGCTTAAACATCAAGCCTATCTCCTGCATGCTATCCAGCATCAACAGATCTAAATAAACATATATAGCACACTCTGACACCGCAGGAAACACAGCCACAAAAAGGTGTCACATAACCAGTATGCAGAAGCCCTTAAGGTAGCAAGATCAGGCTTGTACATCTGGCAATGTCCTGGGTATAGGAGGCTCCAAAAGTAGATAAACAGATGCTCCACTCACTAAATTAAGCAAGTACATAGTGATGGTTAGCAGTCTGTCAGGTACCAGGATCTGCAGTGTCAGTGAGGCCATCAAATCCTGTCACACCAGGTACACATATGACCTGATCATTGTGCACAAGGGAGTGAATGAATCGAGAAAAATCTTTTTGGATCACATGAAGAGGAACAAGGTGGCACTCTCAGAGTATGCATCTGAATTGGGTGTGAAACAAGTATTGAGCAGTATCCATCCATCATAAAGAATGATGCCTCAATACAAATAAAAAATATCCAACTGCAGTTACTGGCTTAGCTATTGGTGTCATTCTAAATGGATCCAATATATATCAGCCTGGAAAGAGATTAATAACGACCCAGCAAACAAACTGTTTTGCTAGCGATGGGCTGCATCTCTCTTCTCATGGCTTCCATATACTGGCCAAAACAATATTAAGGTAGCATTGCTCAACAGTAGATGTATTAACAAAATGTTGCCCTCATTATAGATAGTTTAACCCTGGAGAATACATGCATATATGTGTAGTTACTGAAAAAGGGTTTCAAAACATTTATGTTACCGCACAGTACAGCGATTTAATGCCTACCACTTCTTCAGACCAAGCATCTAATAGAAAGTGAAGCTGGAGGAGAGTGTCTGTGTTCCTAAGAAATTGTTTCACCTCCAGACTCATAAGGCAAGACAATCTGCCGGATTCACGATGGCTTGCATGGAGTGTACGAGTAGAGTAAGACTCCATGCAGCCATCATGTCCGACGAGCGATCCAGGAACAGCTTGTAGGGGCATGTAAGAGAGCTCCTAAAACGTCTCCTACACGGACAGGGCTGGGATATGCAAATTACCTCACTTGCAGCCGAAAGGCATGCAAATGAGGTAAATTTGCGATCCAGGAAGCACAAACCTGTCCGAGTAGGAGCCGTGTTAGCTGCAGAAATGTACTCAGTTGACAACTGAGTACCGTTCTGCAAATAGCACAGTGGAGCCTTGTCAGCTCCAAATAAAGGTTGCATATGGTTGAGGAAGCATGCCAATGGCCAAATATACGGCCATTGGAAATGTTCTCAGATGCAAAATTAAAATAAAAATACTTTTTTTTTTTCGGCGATTTCCGATGTTTAAGCATAGAGCAGCACTGTGCAAACGGGGTGCGCTAAAAAAATTATAAAATAAGAAAATAAAAGCCACAAACGTGGAATCTATGAAAACTGTTAAATTACAATGTAAGGGAATAGCAGGCTGAAGACAACATGGCCACCGAGTAGGGGTTGCTAAGGGGAGAAGCCCAGTCTAAGACATGTAACCAAGCATTAGTAGGCAATCCTATGTAAATGAGTGTTAGGATAGTGAATCGCACTTTTACATAGCAAATGAGCACAGTCAGTGGAGTGTAGGAATAGGATATGGGGAGTAACAGAGTAGGAGATAGGTGACATCACAAGGGGGGTATGTATGAAAGTAATGAAGCTCATAGGAGCAAAGTGGCATGTGTCAGCTGTCAGTTAGACATCATGGAAAGAGGTGTGTCAACAGGTAGGCCAGGGAAAGCCATGAAATGGAAGGTGTATACTGTGGATAACACCAAAGTTTCTTGCTGAGCGGGTATGCATGCGTGTGCGCGTCTGTAAACCCGAGTAAGACAGAGTGCGTGTGTAAAAGCGTGAGTGCACGCGTGTAAGCCAGAGTATTCATGTATAAGGCTGTTTAAAGACCTGTAAGCGCATTTGCACTGGTGTGCGCGTGTTTTAACCCGAATAAGCAAGTTTTAGTCCGTCTAAGCATGTGTGTGCACGTGTGAGCTGCTGTGAGCGTGTTTGCGCTTGTATGCGCGTTGCTCCCCACTGAGGAAACAGAAAGGAAAAAGGAAGAGGAACAAATAGTAGGAAACTACCAGGGAATACTAGTAGAGCTAGCAGGTGAAAACAATCAGAATCAGGCAATTACACAGGCAGAACACTAGCCCAGGCCAACACTTAAAACTCTGCAAACAACAGTGCAGTTTGTTTCTCTCAAGAGACACTGCAACACTGGAGTAAGCTACTAGAAGTGAAAACTGAAAAAGCTTCACTCAGACAAAAAATGCTAGGGGCTGCCATTGCTGTTATAAGGTGAGATATGCAACATGCTGAGGGTGGTGACAATGCAAATGCTGCTGGACAACCCACAGTGAGGAGACGGAGAAGAGTGTACAGGCCCAGGGTCACCTTCCAGGGGTTACATGAGCTGGAGATAGTGGAGCGCTATAGAGTGGACAGAGACCTCCTGCAGCAAATTGTTGAGCTGTGCAGGCCACGCCTCACACACAGAACCAACAGAGGGGAACCCATCCCAGTGGAAACCAAGGTATGTGTTGGCCTAAGAATACTAGCAACAGGTACCTTCCAGAGACCAACTGGTGATATGATGGGGATATCACAGGCATCAGCATCCAGGGTACTGCACCAGTTCCTGGATGCCATGTCAGCACATGTCGGTGATAATGTATATTTCCCCAATTCCCGTGAGGTATTGACCAGCAATATGCATCTCTTCCAGCAAATAGCAGAATACCCTGAGGTAGTGGGTGCAATAGACTGCATGCATATACGCATCAAAGCACCAGCCGGTGAGCGGGGTAGGGCCTACATTAACTGCAAGGGCTTCCCCTCCATCAACTGCCAGGTCATGTGTGATGCCCAGGGCATAATAATGAATGTGTGTGCTGGCGGCCCTGGAAGCTACCATGATTCCCATATCTGCCATCTGACGCAGCTGTCCCAGACATTTGGCAATGGGGACATCCCACATGGTCACTTAGTGGAGGATGCTGGCTATGCACTGGAGCCGTGGCTGATGACACCCATCAGAAATGCACACACACCTTAACAGGAACGCCATAATGAGGCACATGCACAAACACGAAATGTAATTGAGTGTGTGTTTGGATTGCTCAAGTCACGGTTCCGGTGCCTGGACACATCTGGTGGAGACTTGCAATACTCACCAACTACATGTACCCAAATTGTCATGGTATGTGCTATGCTACATAATATGATTCTGCAAAAAACAGCTGCAGCAGGACCAGAATAGGGCTGGGCCAAACAGCCCCCCACCATTGCCAAGGCCATCATAGGCAGAGCGTGACTCGGAGGAGGAGCAACCTGAGCCTGCCCAGTAGGCAGAAGGAGGGGGTGCCCAGTATGCCTTGGCCTTGGCAAAGAGGCAACGCATAGCACATACACTGGCTCAGTAGGAACCCTGGAAATGATACCTCTCTCTGACTCCCACATATAGTGAAAGGGATGCCTAAGTTGACACAACCTGCTTTCAAACATGTGCAGGGAGTGTGGTATGTGCATCCGACATAGGCAGCCCTGCAGCACCACCTGAGGCATGATGGCCATGTGTTAAGCAATGTAAGGTAGTGCTAAACAGCATTTACCACCATGTAGTATATGCAAACTTGATGACCTTGAGTATCATCCTACCCTCACCAAACATGATGCCACAATATGAAGACAAGATGATCAATTACAACAATTGGCTTAAGTACTGGTGTCAGTGAAAGGGGATCCAATGCCTGTCAGCCTGGGATGACATGCTCGACAAGACATGATGCTTCGCTAGGGATGGCTTTCACCTGTCACCTGTGGCCTTTTGGATATTGCCAAAGGCTCTTATCACCCTCATAGTGCCCTTTTTAGGTAAGGCTCAAAAGACAAACCCACCTCCATAGGTATCACAAGGGATAAGAAACTAGAAGTAATGCTACTCAATGCCATAAGTCTAAACTGCAAGATGCACGCACTCCAAACTCTCCTCAGCATGGAGAATGTTGATATCTGTGCAGTAACAGAAACCTGGTTCAAGGCTCCCAAGAGCACCGTAGCACTAACAGGTTATACCTCATACCATGCTTTACAGCTGCAAAACATGGAACAAACTACAAAAGGAGGGTGAGTATCAATATTTCTCAAAGATACCCACACCCCCAGGTTGGTGGCACAGCATGAAGCATCAGAGACTATCCATGTGCAACTAACAGTGGGTAAAACCGCCTTCCAGTTCATAGCCACACTTGGAACCATACTTGGCTGACTGCAGAACACATGAAAATATGAAGGTCTCCCCAAACACCATTATATTGGGCGACTTCAACTACCCAAACATAGACTGGGAGCATTACCCTAGCTGCAACACCCTAGCCCAAAGGTTCCTAGAATTTATAAACTCAAATGCTATGGAACAACTTGTTACCACTCCCACAAGAGGGGAAAACATACTGGACCTGATCATCACTCCCACAAGAGGGGAAAACATACTGGACCTGATCATCACCAACATGGGGACTCTATGCCCAAGACCAGAAGTGCATCCCTCACTGGTAAGATCAGACCATAGAGTAATCTCACTGGATATTCACATCCCGACCCCAGCCCATGGCCAGAAAACAACAGTGAAAAATTTCACTAAAGCAAATGTCACACTCCTCAAAACCGAGGTGGAATCCTTCACAGCCCCTGTGCCTGTGAAAAATACGGCCCAGACCTCAGAACCCTTTATAAACGCATTCTATGAACACCTTCAGGAATGCATGGATCATGCAATCCCAAATAAAACCAAGATCCAATTCTCCAAAGGCAGGCATCCTGTCTGGTGGACCCCAGCCATAAAAAAACATACAATACAAGGAGGAAGCTACTATATGATAGAGCAAAATCCCAAAAAGGGAAGGCATCTCTGATCAGTATTATTGAAAAACTACGGCCACACATAAAATCGTCTAAGGCCATCATTGAGATAAAAATTGTACAGGACACTAAGGATAATCACAAGGCTTTCTTTAGTTATGGTAGGAACCTGGGTGGGAATTCCCAGATATGCTCAGAATTAGTCCAAAATGACAAACAATACACCAAACCCACAGACATTGCCAACATCCGAGCAGACAGGTTCAGTGCAAACTTCTCCCCCCTCTCCCCACCAAAAGGGCAAATATCTATCTCAGCAGAGTGCTGGCCCCCTGACATCTCAGATGCCCAGGTAACAGCCAGCCTCTCCAAAGCAAATCACACAGCATCAATGGGACCAGGCAGTGCCCTGGGCTGTGTCCAACATGAACCCCAAGAAGAATTGAACACAAACATAAAACCACTGTTCTATCTCAGCCTTACCACAGGATATGTACCCAAAGAGCAGTGTACAGCAACAGTGGTCCCTCTCCACAAAGGTGGTGCCTCAATGGATACTGCAAACTATTGGCCCAGAAGCCTGACTAGCTTGGTCTGCAAAGCTATGGAAAGGATCATCATAGACCTCACTAATAAAGATATTGGGGACCTACAGACACTGGATCCTACCCAGTTTGGCTTTGTTAAGGGCAGATCCTGCCTCTAAACCTGGTTGAGTCATTTGAAACAGTCACCAAGGCCATTGACGAGGGGAAGGTGGTCCACACAGCCTACCTGGACCTCGCAAAAGCCTTCCGTACAATACCCCACTTGGTCATTATAGATAAGCTCACCAGCTTCAATATAAACCCCTATGTCACTAGATGGGTTGCAAACTGGCTCAAGGACAGAATCCACATGGTCAGAAAAGCTGGAGCCATGTCAGACCCCAAACCATCTACAAGTGGCATCCCACAAGGCTCAGTCCTGGGACCTCCCTTGTTTGGTATATATTTCTCGGAGGTACAGGCCAACACAGAAGGACTGTGGCTGAACAAGTTTGCAGATGACTGCAAAATGGGCGCCATAATCGACCCTCCAGCTGACACAAGCATCCTACAAAAGGGCCTCATAGAAACAGACAACTGGTGCCAGAGCCATGTTCTCAAGCTAAACGCAAAAAAGTGTATAGTCATCCCCTTTGGCAAAAACTAAGTGCCCACAAATTACCACATGGGTGGTAACCCATTGGAAGAAGTGATAAGGGACCTGGGGACCCAAGTTGATAGCAATCTCTCATTTGACAACCACATGGCCAAAGTGTTGAGAAAAACATTTCATATAGCCCACCTAATCATGAAGGTATTCACATCTAGATCAGAGAGGTCATTGTGCCTCTTTAATCATCCCTCATCAGGCCCATAATTGAGTACAATGCCCCTTGTGGGATGTACCTTATCAGACACCTGCAGCAGCTGGAAAGACCACAAAAGTACCTCACCAGGAGGATCAAAGGGCTCAAACACATGCCATTTGCTGCCCAGTTAAAGAAACTGCAGCTACACTCAGTGGCATACCGCCTGCCCAGAGGTGATCTGTGCCTGATGTATAAAGTCATGTCCAACCTGGAATCAATGGACATGCTGCACCTTGGAAAATCAGAATCCCATCAAGCTACGCGCTCAAGAGACCTGAACCTCAGGACTGAAATAAATAGGACATGCTGGAGTGACAGATTTATAACCCAAAGGCTCCCTCCACTCTTGAGTAAACTCCCACTCCAGGTTAGCCAGAGTCCCTCATTGACTGTCTTCAAGAGGAATCTGGATGAGTGGATGGGAGATTGTAGGTTTACCCTGGGTATCGCTTCTATGTCACTGTTAGACAGAGGCACAGTATACTAACCTTGAAAAATGTCATGGCAAACTCCACTTAAAATGTGTGTTGAAAGCCAAACACACTCTGGCTAGGATTATAAATGCCCTAGGGCAGATAGCCTAGTAAGAACCTATGAACAGAATCACACACACCAACTAGTACAACTGTGGTCAATGTGGAGTGATTTTTGGCAATGTCCACCCAAGTTGGTGAATACACAGCAATGTTGGACAAGCCTGGATTAAGTAGGCCATAGCTGAACAAAATGCAACATACTCATAGTTGCCCAACTGGCCCTTAACCAGTCTGGTCTGCTCAGTATGAACATTTAAAGCAGTGATGGGACTCAAACCCATGACACTGTGCACCATAGTGAAAGCACTGAACCAGTACACCATGACAGTATTGCAGTGTTCAGCCAGTATGAAAGAATGTTGACAAGTCTTTGCAAACTATCCCATGGAAACCCTGCAAGCACAGCACAATCCCTGTTGAGTTATGACACAAAGGAGTCTGGCAGTAAGAACACAACATGACTTCCAGCACACACAGTATAAATGTCAATACTGGTCATGTTCACACACAGCCACAAATGTAGTGGACTTCAGATCACAACATATGGAAAGGTCACACTGGGCATGCTCACACACTTGGATAAATGAGACATATGTCAGGCAACAAACCATGGAAATCTTGAACTGGGCATACTCACACACTTAGGCCATGTCTAAGTATAGCAGTCGGCCACACATATCTGGCAGTTGTATGTGTTAAGCCAGGAACCTCCCACGATCCAGCAATCTGCCCTGTGCACACAGTTAAATGACAACAGAAACATATATTAATATACTGGAACCCTGTCATGATCAAACATGTTACACAGATACACAAGTTGTTCATAGAAACTGGGAAAGCTATGGCAATAAAGACCTGCAAACAGTATCAGCAACAAATATTGTGCATCCCCAACATTAACATAGGTGCAGAGGTCCATGCTAGGTTGTCTGCCCTAGGGAATTCATAAGCCTAGGCAGAGTGTATTTGGCGTCCGCCTCCCCAGTAGAGTAGCCTACTGTGCCTCTGTAAAGTAGGTCACAGAAGGCACCCTTTAAGGCTAGTTTGCTGTGCCTCTGTCAAGCAGGGACACAGTGGAGATCCCAGGGGTGAATATGCAATTTCCCATCCATGCGGCTGGATTTTGCTGGAAGAGGGTTGGCGAGGGGCTATGTCTAACTTTAATTGGGATTCAATTCCAGAGTGAGGGGAGCCTCTGGGTAATGAATCTGTCCCTGCAGCATGTCCTATTTAGTTTTGTGCTGAGGTTTAAGTCCCTGGAGTGTGTAGCTCTAAGGGTCTTGGATGTTATGAGATGGAGCATGTCCATTACTTCTGGGTTTGACATGGCTGTGTACGTCAGGCATAGATTACCTCTGAGCAGGCGTTAAGCAACTGAGTAGAGCTGGAGATCCGTTAGTTGAGCTGCATAGGACATCTGTGTGTAGCCCATGATCCTCTTGGGGAGGTACTGTTGTGGACACTGTAGTTGCTGCAGGTGTTGGGTAAGGTACACCCCAAAAGGGCCATTGTAGTCAAACATGGGCCTGATGAGTGACTAGTAGAGGGCCACAATGACCTCCCATGATCTACATGCAAACCCCCATGTGATAAGGAGGGCTATATAAAGGTCTTTGCAATGACTCTGTCAATGTGATTAGCAAAGGAGAGGTTACGATCTATGTTGGTCCCCAAATCTGTAAATACATCTTCTGTACTTAATGGATTACCACTTATGTGGTGATTTGTGTGCACCTTGTTTCCCCAAAGGGGATGACTATGCATGTCTTAGCATTTAGCATGAGGCCATGGCTCTGGCAACAAGCATCCATCTCTGTGAGACCCTTATGGAGGAAGCATGTGTCAGCTGCAGTGTTGCTTATGGCCCCCGGTTAGCAGTCATCTGTGACATTTGTTAGACATAATCCCCCTGTGTTAGTCTGAACCTCAGAGAAGTACATACCGAACAGGACAGGTCCCACAACTGAGCCCAGTGAGACACCAGTTGTAACTGGTCTGGAATTGGACATGGCACCTGCAATTCTGACCATGTGGGCTCCATCCCTGAGGCAGATAGCAACACATCTAGTGATATAGGGGTTGATATTTAAGCTGGTAAGCATATGTATGATGCCTGAGTGGGGTATTGTGTTGCAGGCTTCTGCAAGGTACAGGTAGACTGTGTGAACTACCTTGCCCTCATCCATGGCTTCGGTAACCGTTTCAAAGATATGAACTTATGTGTAAGAGGCAAGATCTGCCCTTAACAAAGCCGAATTGTGTATGATCCACTGTCTGGAGGCTCACAATGTTTTTGATTATGACTTCCATGATAATACGCTCCATAGCTTTTTCTACCACACTAGTCAGGCTTATGGGGTGATAGTTCCTGTGGTCCATTGTGGCATCACCTTTGTGGAGTGGGAGCACTGTATCTGTATGCCATTCTCAGGGTACATATCCTGTAGTAAGACTAAGTTGGAACAGTGACTTAATGTGAGTGTTCAGTTCTACTCAGAGCTCATGTAGGACACAGCCTGGGACACCGTCCGGTCCCATACATATGCTGTGTTATTTGCTGTGGAGAGGGCACCTTTCACCTGTGCATCTGTGATGTCAGGGAGGTTACATTCATTCGGGATGGGCATCTGTACCCTTGGGGGGTAAGGGGGGGGGTGTTTGTGCAGACTCTGTCTGCCAGGGTGTAGGCTATGTCCGTAGGTTTGGCATATTTTGTGCTGTTATGCAACAATTCAGAGCATATCTGTGTCCACACATATTCCTGACATAACTAAAGAAGGCCTTGTGATTATCTGTAGTGTCTGGTCAATTTCACTGTCAAAACATACAAGTGATGATTATATGAGGGATTGAAGTGTCTTGCCAATACTGTTCAGAGATGTCCTCCCTCTGTGGGATATTGCTCTGTTATGTAGTAGCTTCCTCCTTCTGTTGTACAGCTTATATATGGCTGGGGTCAACCAGACAGGTCTCCTGTTTTGGAGGAGTCATGGTTTTATTTGGGATAGCATGCTCAATGCATACCTGCAGGGGCTCATACAATGCGTTTGTAAAGGATTCTGCAGATTGGGCTGTATTATCCTCCAGCACGGGGCCTTTGAAGTATTCCACCCCAGTCTTCACAAGTGCAAAGTCTGCTTTTGAGAAATTCTTTACAGTGATTTCCTTGGCTGGGGGTGCGGACGGGATATGGATGTCCAGGGAAAGTTGTTTATGGTCTGATCTTAACAATGAGGGTTCTACCTCTGGTGTGGAACCATCACCATGTTGGTGATGATCAGGTCCAGTATGTATTCCCCCTTGTGGGTGTGGTGACTGGTTGTGCCATAGCACATGGATCCACAAATTGTAGTGGCTGTAGGGTGATGTTGTTGAGGGCCTGAGTAGTATCCCCAGTCAATATTTGTGTACCTAAAGTCAACCACTATAATGGTGTGTGTGAAGACCTTCATATCCTACACTGCTCCCAGGAAAGCCGGGTACGGTTCCTGGGTATGGGAGGGGTGGTGGTCTGAACTACACACCAAACCAAAAGGCAGTTTTGCACAATGGTAGTTGTATATGTATGGCCTGTCATGCTTAGTGCAGTAGCACCAACCCAGAGGTGTGTGTATCTGTGATGTATATGGATACACCCCCTACTTGTGTTGTGTGTTACAAGTCCTGTGGTCATGAAGCATGGTATAGAACATAACCTGGCAGTACCAGTGTGCATATGTGACCCTGAACTAGGTGTCTGTTAATGCACATATATTGTTATCGCCCATACTGAGGGATAGTGAAAGATGTACATTCCTCTTTGGAAAGACTGATGATGTCAGCACCCTATAAATACAGCAGGAGAAGATAAATCATCCAGTAATGCGAATAGCGCGCTGTGCTAATGTATCTCTCTCACGTATCATATCATAGTTAGGTAGGGGTTTGAATCCTGCAAGCGCTGTGTGTGGGGTGGCAGGGGGGTGTGTATGTATGCAATTCTCTGTGAAAGGAATGGCCTTTTTGAAGACTGGAATAACACACTAAAAGATGTACATTCCTCTTTGGAAAGACTGATGATGTCAGCACCCTATAAATACAGCAGGAGAAGGGAAATTGTCCAGTAATGCAAGTAGCGCGCTGCGCTAATGTGTCTTTCTCAAGTATTATAGTTAGGTAGAGGTTTGAATTCTGCAAGCGCTGTGTGTGGGTTGTAGGGGGGGGTGTATGTATGCAATTCTCTGTGAAAGGAATGGCCTTTTTGAAGACTGGGATAACACACTAAAAGATGTACATTCCTCTTTGGAGAGACTGATGATGTCAGCACCCTATAAATACAGCAGGAGAAGGGAAATCATCCAGTAATGTAAATAGTGTGCTGCGCTAATGCGTCTTTCCCAAGTATCATAACATAGTTAGGTAGGGTTTTGAATCCTGCAAACGCTGTGTTTGCGTGTGGGTGTGGAGGGGTGTATGTATGCAATTCTCTGTGAAAGGAATGGCCTTTTTGAAGACTGGGATAACACACTAAAAGATGGACATTCCTCTTTGGAAAGACTGATGATGTCAGCACCCTATAAATACAGCAGGAGAAGGGAAAGACTGGGATAACACATTAAAAGATGTACATTCCTCTTTGGGAAGACTGATGATGTCAGCACCCTATAAATACAGCAGGAGAAGGAAAATCATCCAGTAATGCGAATAGCACGCTGCGCTAATGCGTCTCTCTCAAGTATCATAACATAGCACACAGGTGCACATGCACACATGCTCACATGCTCACATGCACACATGCACACAGGCACACAGGCACACAGGCGCACATGCACACATGCACATATGCACACATGCACACAGGCGCACAGTCGCACATGCACACATGCACTCAAGCACACAGGCACACAGGGTACAGGCACACATGCACACATGCACACAAGCCCACAGGCACACAGGCACACTCCTTAGTACAGCAGATACAAACACAGACACACCTGCAATCCAACACATACACAATACTATTTGAGGGTGGGTGACAGTATCACAAGGAAAAACATCACTGCACACGTGTCAGCATGCAGATTATGTGTTGCACAGGAACATGCAGTGCAAGTGTAGACAGACCTTGTTAATAACAGTATACATGTACTTGATGGTTGTGTGTAGTTGTTCAGTGATTGTCTCCACCCTGGGACACAATGTGTACAAGGACATAACAATGTTGTGCAAGTGTTACAAGCTGTGGGTGCATATATTTGCACACACACACACACACAACACATGACGGTGCTACGCAATAACTGCTATGTGTACTTTTGTGGTCAGTGGAACTGGATGTGGTGTAGTAACGTGAGCCATGATCAACATGCTTCTTGTGGCCAGTCAACAATAATAATGTGTGCCAGACAGGCAGCTAGCATGCTGTACCTGAAATGCAGTAACATGACTACATCCACAATTACACAGCCACTTGTTACATGGGTGTGTAAGGTGGCCAATAGTGAGCATTGCCTAACATGAATGTATTATTTGTTCAAGACTGTTGCACAAAGACATGGTAGGCCTCTACCTCTCAGGTATATTATGTGTGATGCATAGAGGATAAGTGGGATACTGAAGGGTGGCCATACAGCAGGTGTCATAATTGGACATGTGTAGCAGGCTAAGGTGTAGTGTCTATGCCAAACAAGTGTGTGTTGTGTACATGTGTATCAGGTATGCCTATACAATGTCCAGTACTGTGTTGCCACACATGTGTATCATGCTCTGTTTATTGCATGTGAGTGAGGCAGCTACTGAGAATAATGGGATATGCATAGTCTCACAGCAAACATGCACAGCATGCATTATGCATAGGTGTTACATGTGCACACACTAGACCTACATATGACATGCACATGTCATTAGCAATAGTATTGTTATTACACACTCACCAGCATGGATTGGCTGCCTTGCTGTCACTCCAGAGGGACCTGCAAAAATATGACAGTGATTGCCAGTGGCCATGACCATGCCATTGATACTGTGAGTATGATAAAGTACAGTAGTACAACAGGTGGCTTTCACAGGTGTACAGATTATGCTCAGAATATCAATCTTGCAGAAGAATAGGCAGGTTAACAGCTACACACACAGTACATATCACACACATGCATAAACTACCAGTACAGAGAACAGTCAACTACAGATATGGCATGTTACCTGCACACTCCATTTCAACATGCTGGGTGGCTCCAGCCTCCATGATGACACATGCTTGTGAATGTTGTTGTTGTTGGCCTGGAGCCACAACACTTAGGAAGTGCTCCTCCACACTGGTGATGGGGGGTGAATAGGTACCCCACTACCTGTGGCAAGCTGTTGCCTGTGGATATCAGATGCACGCTGCCGGACATGTCTAATTAAATCACTGCAGTGATGGCGTACCTTCTCATATGTCCAGTTATGCATGCCTATGTCATTTACCCGACAGACAAGATCTTGCCACAGTGCAGCCCTCTCATGTTGGTTCTGACTGGTCCTGGAAAACAGCACAGAGAAATTCTGCACCAGGCTCTGGTGGATCTCCTGATCCTCTGCTGCTGTATAAGGTGGGTTACACTGATGCACCATCACCCTGGAAGGAAAAGAAAAATATGTGAGCAAGTCATGTGGCACACTTAATATTCTAATGTACTGATATCACTTAACTGCCATATGTAGCATCTGTCTGTCTATCAGGGGATACACATGTTCGATACCACATATCAGTGCTCAGCCCACAACTGTCTGACAGTGCCTGCCACACTCCATACAACAAACTAGTATACACCAGCACTCGGCACACTGTTTGGGATACAATGCACAACCTCACACTGGGGGTATGTATCAAGCTAATGGATGAAGAATATTGTCATCCCATGCAATGAATGCAATGCACATTTACAGTTTAAACGGTAATCCACCCTAGTCTTTGATGCCATACCCCTACCTGACATGTGCACAGCTGTTAATATAGCCAGCATACTGCTGTCACAGAGTATACATTCTGCCAGGTACACACACATACCCTGTAACACACATGTGATTACGGCCATGGTACAGGCATCATTACACACACATTACACATACATACAACACACAAATGTATGATGACACAGATGAGCATTAACTGTGTACCTTATAGTACTGGGTGCCCCTACTTACAGATACCTATGCATGAGGTATGTAATCTGTGCAGACTACAGGAAACACACCAGACAGTGTTACCAGGGAATCTGAACATACACCATACTGTAGTGTTTAGTCCTACAACTTCAGGTAGTACAACAGTTCATATGTGAGCTGGATTCAACAGCAGTACCACTTACTGAGCATACATGTATTGCTTTTGCCTATGATGGGACACCGCAGTCATACACAGGGAACTACAGCACAACATATGCCAATCTACTATGTTTGCATCCCGATAACTGACACATCTTTCTCTGGCCTCACACCTACGACACAAACTACCATGACAGACAGAAACTCATGCTAAGCTATCACACCTTTACAGACCTTGCACACAGTCAGTGTCACACTCATTCAACCTCACATAGCTGGTATTGCACTGAGTACATGTGTGTGTGCATTGTGTCATAGGTAGGTACTATGCTATTGGCCCTGGGCCTAGGGCAGCCTAGCCATATGCTACCCTGCCCTTTGGGACACGTAATGTGATTTTACTTGCTCCTGTGAAATGGTTACACAGAGGTGACTCACAGGGCATACTACCTGTCTCCATAACATTCATCAGGAGTATGTATGACATCTATTAATAAGGAGCCTCGTTTGTTAATGCTGGGTGGTTTAGTCCAGGGTATGGCATATTTGTGTATAGAAACCTGTACCTCCAGCATGTGCTGTTTAGTGCGGTGACAAGGATTAGGGCCCTAGGTCATGTAGGCTGGACGGATTGAGAGGTGTTGCCATCGTGGTTGGCCGACTGGTATGAGTGTGACATAACTCTGTATGTCCAGCAGTGGTAACCTCTGTGTAGGAAGTATGCAAGGCACTCTAGCTGTGGTTTTGTGAGTCAGTCTGCATAGGGAATGTGTTTGAGGGCATTATCAGTCTTTGTTAGGTATGTCTGTGGCCTTTCCACTTGCTGTAGTTCTCATGGGAGGTACATACTGCATAGGACATTGTGAGGTGTAGAGGGGCACACTGACTTACATTTCCCTAGCTGACACACCTTTTGTGATGACACGTACCATGTACAGGGATTACAAGACTAGTGTGCCACTGTGGATATCAAAGGGGATGCTATTTTACACCTGTGTCCCATGTTCCCTTCTGACACCTCCAGTGGTAGGCAGGCAACCACCTATGTGGTAGTTAGTGGGTAACATGTTTTGGAATGGGGTATGGTACTGCAGTATCAACACTGGTGTTCACTCCATGCCTTCATGCCTTGGTCACCAGGCACCTGTTGCAGTACATCTGCCCCCATGTCCCCCTCTCTCACTCTCTCTTTATATATATATATATATATATATATATATATATATATATATACACACACATATAAATATATATATATCAATATATACATATCCATATATATATATATATATATATATATATATATATATATATATATATATATATATATGCAAATATGTATACATATCTACATATATGTATATATATATATATATATATATATATATATATATATATTTATATATACACACCGCTCTATATAACCATATATATATATATATATATATATATATATATATATATATATATATATATATATATATACATATCTATAGACATTCATATCTATCTGTATATATGTATGTATCTACATATATATCTATATATGTATGTATCTATTATATCTATATGTATATACATATTCCATCTATCTATCTATCTATCTATCTATCTATCTATCTATCTATCTATCTATATATCTCTATCTATCTATACATACCTTTCTATCTATGTACATATATATATATATACATGCACACTTCTAAACATCCATTCCTGTACCTATACATGCACATGTAGGCACATAGACTGCCCACCTTTCATGGTGGGAATATCACTTCTGAAACAGCTGTGAGACATACCATTCTGTAATGATATTGCACAGTGTTGTGCAGAATGCATTATGCTGTCCTCAGGCCGTATAGCTGTAGCAGGCCTCACTGGCTCAGTCCCACAGAAATTCACCACCACATGACATATACCTGCACTGCATGCTGTTTTCAATGCCACACACTACAACCTATATTGATATGTGCACATAGCAACCTTCAACTGCATATGTATGTCCAGCCTTCACTAACAGTTGCCGTATGTCCCTTGCCCTATGCACATCTGCATATACATATAGATACAGACTGCTAACACATATGGAGGGTTCACAGTATGTAGATTATTAGATTATGTAGTTTACATTACCTTTGTCTCTGACAGCTTTTTTCTTTTGGCTTGCTGGATGGCTTGCTTGCTGGCTTGCTGGCTTGCTTGCTGGCCTGCTTGCTGGCTTGCTTGCTGGCCTGCTTGCTGGCCTGCTTGCTGGCTTGCTTGCTGGCTTTTTTTTGGGTCTCTGTCTCTGTCTCTATCTATCTATCTATCTATCTATCTATCTCTCTCTCTCTCTCTCTCTCTCTCTCTCTCTCTCCCTCCAGTTGCTGCAATGATATTATTGCATGTGTGGACTGGCAGTACAGGCTGCTTTTGTAGGTATCTGCACATGTGCATGAGATGGCCTCTGCACCAATTGGTGGCCAGCATTTAGTAATTGCATGCAGCCTGCTGTGTGGTAATTGCAGTTCTCACTGTGATTTCAGGACACTGCTATAAAATGATAGGTTAGGTAGGCGTAGGCCTTTCAGTTTTGCAAGGTGGGGACCATGCTGGTTTGCTGTGGACACTGTTGTGTCAGTCAGAATGTTGGTATATCTCTCATATCTGAGGCTGTGTTGTAGCCACTGAAATGCATTTTGTACTGAAACCTGACTGTTGCTTCTTTCATTGCACTCTTCTCAGTGTGTATGTTAAATCACACCTGCTAATGCTAACACTGTTTACATGGGAGTATGTACTTTCCTGTGGGATTTGTGGATTAACTGGCATACAACAATGGTTCTTGCAGTATGTTGCTATGGCTTTTCTATTTTCCCTTTACGTTCACTCCTTGAATGCCTGATATTTGTCTTTACTGGAATGTGTTGCTATGGCTTTCCTATTTTCCATTTACATTCACTCCTTGTAATGCATGATATATTTCTTTCAGCACTAAGCTTTTATATGTTTGTTGTGGCTTGGTGGTACTTCATGCAGTTTGGTGAGCCCAAGGTCTGGGGTTTGACACTTACAAAGGCATTTTGTTTTGCTGCTGAGCAGTACTGGGGCCTTGTTATACAGAGTGAATAAGGCACTTTTAAACAGTTGTAAGTGGGAAGCAGGAAGTCATTGGGGACACCAGCTAGGGATGTGCAGGCTGGGTTTAGGGAAGGTCCATAGCTGCACATTTCTTTAACTGCAATAGCTGTACATATGTTTGACATTTGCTGTGACATTTGAAATCTTCCACTCCTGAGAGAGGGGTGAGGACAACTAAGTATATTGTACTAACAATTATGAATATCAGGCACATGCAGTGCTTGTGAACTGCTATACTGTCATTAGTATGTTAGATGGCTACATCCTTTGATATTTCTGTGTTGTACTCCTACATAAAGGCATGCTTGTGGAAGTAATTCTACAGCTATTCGTAGAGTGTTTAACAGCAGACAGGCTGATATGCCTGTGTGTTTCTGACACTTCCAGGCCTCAGATACTCTCAGGTATATATTTGACCAGCGTCAGAGAAAGGTACATATCAGTGGGATACACCCGTGATATATTTCAGATATTCTGCAGTTGTGACTGTGGGGTATTTTGAGCATATGTATTACTACACCATTTCTGACATGCAAGTAGTGTCTACTGTAACTTATTGACAGTTACCATTACGTGGGATTCCCCACCTTTCTGCCTACTGTGAGTACATTTCACAGGGAGCCAGTGGGGCACAGGTAACATTTCTTTGCAAATCAGGGACATCCCTGTAAATCAGTCGCAGTTGGGAGGTCTGGCCTCTTACCTATTCAAATATGGCAGTGTTTATCCTACTCTGATACTGTGTGGGGTTTGTAAGGTGCTAGTGTAACATTATTACCTACTTGCATGGCTGTTTCTCTTATCACACTAATGTAATGCAATTCCACAAGAATTGCCAGTAAAGATACACAGAACAAGCTTTGTGTAATGGCCTTCCTATTTTCCCTTTACATTCACTCCTTGTATTTCATGATATATTTCTTTCAGCACCAAGTTCTTGTATATCTGCTGTGGCTGAGTGGTAATTCATGCAGTCTAGTGTTTCCAAGGTCCTGGGTTCGAGACTGACAGGGATGTTTTATTTTGCTGATGAGCAGACTACAGGCCTTGTCATACAGAGTGACTAAGGCACTTTTAAGCAGTTGTAAGCGGGTTTGCGCTACGCTTATCTGCGCTTAGCTAAGCGCACACAAGCGCACACACGCTGACTACTGCTTAAAAGTGCTTACTCCCGCTAACACCCGCGCTATTTTCTTTTAAAGAAAAGAAAATGGGGAAATAGGAAAGAGGTGAAAAAGGGGGCACAAAGAGGGTAGGACAGTAGGAAAACAAGCTCAGGATGTGCAGGAAGGATGTAGGGAAGGCCCATAGCTGCCCAATTCTTTACCAGCAACAGCTGTGCATATGTTAGAAATTTAGAGTGAGATTTGACACCTTCCACCCCTGAGAGAGGGGTGAGGACAGCAAAATATGTTGTACAGCCAATTGTAATTATCAGTTTACATGTCCAGCAGACATGTATGCGAAATGGGCAGCTATGTATGGGGCGTAATTTTTTTGTGGGAACAGAGTGCCTTTTTTATTTTTTTTTCAGGTGAGAGTGGAATATGAGGTACAGGAAGTAGGTATATTTGGGGAGGTAGGTTGGGGAGGTTAACAGACAAGACAAACAAGATGCATACAGGGGCGGAGTATGACACATGTGGGGGGTACACACAATTGACGGGGCTGGATGTTTGGATATTGCAAGCCCATGAGCCCACAGATGGCAACAGTGGAACTGAGATCCCCACCCATGGGCAGTTACCACTGCGCCTTCACAGCCTAGACCGGGGCTGTGCTGGGGGCTGGATAGGACAGGCAGGCACACCCGTGAGTTGCGCCACTCTCACCTCAAGCTGGCGTAGGGGATCAGTCACAGAACGCCTGATCTCACTACGCACCACAGACCAGACCCTATGGAGGGTGAGTGGAGGCTCTCCTCCGGCCACGCTTGCAGAGGGGGGACGAGCCCCATCCCCTGCAGCGCTTCCACCTGAAGGTGGCACAGGGCCACCGGAGGAGGAGGTCCCGGCCTGGGCACTGGTGTCAGGTGCACTCGCCAGCTGAGGTGGGGGAGGTGGGTCCGCTGGAACCCGCCTTCCCTGTTGTCCTATGTTTAGCAGTATTTTATGGTATTTTGGGTTAGTAACAAACAACACCATTCAAAATTAGTTGTAACAGCATGCATCAGTATTCCCATTAACCAAACACACATGAATTCTGAACATTGAGCAGCAAGCATAACACATGCATATTTAGAACAACAGTGGACATTCCAACAGCATGCAGGGTTGATTGGTGGCAACAGGCCATCAGGTTTGGATATGTGAACAGGGCACATGCATCAATGTTCATGCAGATATGTATAAACCAACAGGACAAATGTCCATGGGAATTAATTGTGAATACACATACCCAGTTTGGTGAGGAATGGCATAATTTGTGAAAATAGGGTAGGGTGGAGAAATATTACATTAACAATGTAAACTACCTATACATATACTGTACATTCCTAGTAGATGCAGATATATATCCCCTACATGTATTAGTACAGTTTCCTGTATGTAACCTTAGGAATGTTGGTGATGGGGATGTTACTGCTACATTAATATACATTCCATTTTTATTCATATATGTTCATATCTGGCTGGGTTCAGGTAAAGCATCCTGCTACATTTGATTTATATGGATCTAGACAACTGTGGATGTTCAGCATTTCATACAACCATACTATCTCCATAATGCAAGGGTACAGCAACATATCCAAATTGTGGGATGGACACAGTCCAGGTTCTGTACTTTATTAAAGACATTTCACTCTTTGGTTGTGGCTGTCTCATTCATTTCATTATGTAGTGAATGCAGTATACCTTTATTCCAGACTTATTACAGATTTCTTGGTAGCTTCAAACTCTCTTTCTCACACTCTCTCACTTATTTTATATTTACATTTCAGGATAGTACTTCATTCTAGGCTTTATTAACATTTATTACTGGGTTACAACAATCCTTTCCAGTTGACTCACTTATTTCATATGGCAGAATTTACAAGGATGTATTCGACAGTTGTCTATCCTTTGTTGATTGATTACAACACTCATTTTCAGGCTGAAGCAGTTATCTGAAATAACAATACAGGTAGAAACTCTATTTGAGACTTGTTTAATCTTTATTACTGGATTGCAATACTCTTTTCCAGGCTGCATCACTTATCTAATCTTACAATACTAGCAGAATCTTTCTTCTAGGCTTATTTCACCTTTATTACTGGGTTACAACACTGAACTCTTTTACAAGCTGTCCCACTTATATTCTATAACAATACCAACAGAATAATTACTAACCTGCCTGATGGTGCAACCTCACCAGCCTATCAACATAGGCTTGCCGATTCGTGGAACAAACACCTGCAGCTGTAATATAAATGAAGGAATATTGTAACATACCTATCCATACTATAGGCTAGGATAGCATTTCTTACATACTTAATTACATGGATACTTACTCAGTAGTGGGGCATTGGGCATTTGGCGGGCCTCCTGGATCCATTGGTTCAGTTGGTCCTCCTTTCATTGCTTCAGGTCTGCATGGTGGTGACGGACCTGTTCACCAGTCCTCGGAATGCCTGTGGCACTGGTGAGATCATGTGCCAACCGGTTCCACGCCTCTGCTTTATACGCTCCCCATTGAACCTGGCCCTGCATGAGTTGCACTTCATGATCATGGACTAGGAGCCAAACCATATATTTTGACTCCTCAACACCCTACCTTTGTGCTCTAAAGCAATTTCCCTCTCCTGCACCTGCCATCCTGACTGCAAATGGGTACCACAATCAGTTATGGTGTGTATTCCCGCCTATGGGGCTTATATATGCCGGTTTTCCCACACTTATCTGTGATTGGCCATTTTGGATATTTCTCTGCTTACAGCAAACCTGTTTTGTCATGGTTATATTTTCATTCATTCCTATATGTATGGTAATACTGTATTTCTCAGTACAATTGTTATGGCTTAGTGGTTCAGTACTTTGACTATGGTGCACGGTATCCTGGGCTCGATCCTTGCCATTGCTTTTTTATTTTACTACTGTCTAGACAGGCTAGTAGGTGTGTCTGTGTAAAGGCGACTTTGCTAGAGTTTGCCCAACGTTGCCTGATGGTAAGTTGATTGGCACGTTGCGCAGCTCCCCGCAAATGGCTTACGCTGGGCAACGCGTTATTTAGCCATAAGCACTCATATTAAGCTGGGTAAAGCACTGCCCAGCTACGGGCACTCATATTGAGCTTGTTAAAGTGCTGCTCAGCTAAGGGGCACTCATATTAAGCTTGTTAAAGCGCTGCTCAGCTACGGGCACTCATATTAAGCTTGTTAAAGTGCTGCTCAGCTACGGGCACTCATATTAAGCTTGTTAAAGTGCTGCTCAGCTACGGGCAATTATGATCCTTTTTATATATACATAATATAGGTTTTGTTCAGAAATACATGGGCCATTTCATTACATTTTACTTAAATTAAATTTATATATATCGGGGAATTGTTTCATACTTATTTAAAGAAAAATGGAGGGGGATGTTGTGGGGCTCGAACTGTGACTACCTATTTTTTGGGCGACGTTTGTACCGCTATGCTATTGCTACTTTGCTTAATTTGCATATGTAGATCTTATATGCTTTTCAATGTCATATCTGCTAACTGTGGTTGAGCGAAGGGCATACCCGCGCAAATGAGCACAAATGCGGGCAAACATTTTGGAAGTTATAAAAAAAAAAGGAAACTGCTATTTTTACATTTTACATATTTTCAGTAGGGTTTAGTCTGTGGGGATGTGTGGTGTTGTGTTCCTTGACATTTCAGCGGACTCGCTCGTGGGTGTTTACTTTCAGGACTCTGAGTCTTCTGGGGGCGTGTCCCTTTGCTGTACTCAGCAATCGGACACGCCCCCCTACTTTCCTACATGGACCATGTTAGACTTGGGTATGATTCAGCATGCCCTCATGAATATGCATGGCATGCTGACGTCATACTGTTCAACTGCAGCCTTCGAGTAAGACATATTAAGTCTTACACAGAGGTTTTATGAATCTGGCCCAATGACTATAAAATCCTCAACATCCTTTTCAAGATAAACAAACCAGTGCTACATCACTGCCTTCTACCATGCACCCCATGAACCCAGCAGTCCATAAGGCATATCTAAACAAATGAATATCTCCCACTATGGAATCCAGCATTATCCTCTTGAGTGACTTCAACTATCCTTCCATAAAGTATGGAATGTATACTACCATAAATAAGTATCCACAAAGATTACTGGACTTCATTAATATCAATTCCTAAGACCAAGTAGTCCAAACCTCAGTGAGTAGCTCAGAATATTGGACCTCATTCTCAGCAACCTAGGCTCCTTCTGCTCAACATCTATAGTTGCCAAATCACTGGAGAGATCTGACCACCATGCAGTAAAACTTCCCTTAAGTCCAAGAACTAAATTACCCCATAACACCTCCATCTTCAGAGACTATACCATGACAAATATACTTCAACTGATGGTCTGATGAAATTCAAACACATTCATCTTTCTGCTGACTCTGCCACACACATGGCCTTGTTCATGGATAAGGTCTATGTCCAACTCCAGATTAGCACTGAAATCTTGCTCCTCAAAAGGCATAAGTACAGTGCTAACTTTAAGAACAAACTCATAGAGTCTAAGTAGGCATTCCTTATCCCAAGAAAGCTGATTTAGAAAGTCCTACAATGGTATAATTAATGCAAGTTTTGTACAAAGTCCCAATGACACATGTATAATCAGTATTCAAACTTCTGAGGGGTACCCATTGGGGATGGCGTGTATCAAGATTCAGATATGAACTCACTTTATCTCATATACGTGATGGAATACATCAGCAAACAACAGTGGGGAGATAGCAACAAAGCTGTTGTGTGCAGATTATATGGTATTACAAGCAGACTCCAAGCAGAAACTTCAGTAAATAATGGGGGTCAGCAATGCAAACCAAAGACACATGGGTTGAAACTGAGTACAGACAAGACAGTGGCTATAGCAGTAAATGGGGAAAAATCAGAAGATGCTGAAAAATGAGATAAAAGGGAAAATAACTGAGCAGGTTAAAGGCTACGAATATCTGGGAGGTGTTGAGGAAGGAAAAGCTGAATGAGGAGGTCAAAGCTAAAATCAGAGAAGCTATATCCCATCTGGCACAAAGTGTCAGTGGTGCTGTGTAACTTAATAATGCCAAAGAAGCTGGACAGTAAGGTAAGTGAAACAATAGTGTGACTAGTGCTACTGTATGACATAGAAACTTGGGCAGTGAAGGCAGAACAGCGGAGGAAGTTTTAAAGTCAAAGTAAAAAAAAAAGGTAGCAGTGCCCTGTGTGTCTGTGGCTGCTTTGGCTTGATGGTGAAATGTGCATTATCTGTCTTATTTTATGTTTAAAACTATAAAAATCCAAGTTCAAAGTAAAATACTGAAGGTATACAAAGTTACAGTCATGGGAAACATCTTGAAATTTAATTGTCAAGCTCACTGTGCTGCCGGTTTGATAGGCTGTTGTCTTGAGGCCTTTTAGGCCTACTACACTTCAGGAACTTCACGAACTCCAGGAACTAGGTATTATGTTCAGTCATGGCCCAAAATATCTTGTTCAAACAAATCTGACTTTTAAAACTTCTAGAATGAGGAGAAGAAGGAAAAGATGTGAAAGACTGAGGAAATGAGGATCTAGAGCTGGAATATCTGCCAGACTAAAGGCCAACCCACACAGGCCTGCACTTCCATCTATGCTACAGGCCAATGTTTGGTCCCTGGATAACAAGATAGACTACATAAGGCTAGAATTAACTACAAAAAGCAAGGTGAGAAACAGTTGTGTGCTCTTGTTCACAGAGACATGGTTAAACTATAATATCAGTTATAGCGCAGTGCATATAGAAGGGCTGTCATTATTTAGAGCTGACAGGAATCAGTGGTAAATCGTGGGGAGGCGGTGTCTGGATCTACATAAATAACAGATGGTATGCCAACTGCAAGGTGGTTACCACTCACTGCTCTGAAAACATTGAGTTCTTGTCAGTAAAGTGTAGACCCTTCTACTTGCCAAGGGAGTTTAATGGTGTGAGCATCACAGCTGAATATATTCTTCCCAGTGCCAACAGCAAGGAGGCACTGGCCATGCTTCACCAATCAATCAGTGAACTGCAGAATCAAAATCCAGAGTTTGTTCACATAATAGCAGGTGACTTCAACCAAGCAAACCTAAAGTTAGTTCTACTTAACTATCACCAGCATGTGGACTTCACTATGAGGGCAGAGAACACACTGGGCAAAGTATATATCAATGTCAAACTGGCTTAAAAGGCAGTACCCCACTCACACTTAGGTAACTCTTATCATCAGGCTATCATGCTAATACCTGCATACAAACCACTATTAATAAGAAGCAAGCCGACCAAGAAGCAAATCAGAGCATGGCCAGATAGAGCAGTCTCAGCACTACAGGACTGCTTTGAGAGCATAGACTGGATCATGTTTAACAACATGGCTATGGGGGGACCAACACATCAGTCTGGATGAGTACACGGAATCTGTGTTGGCAGATATATCTAAGTGCGTATACAATGTAACAGTCAACAAGACCATCACCATAAGGGCCAACCAAAAACCCTGGCTCACAAATGAAGTATATGAGCTCCTAAAAGCACGCAATGCTCCCATTAAGGCTGGAGACAAGGATGTCCTCAGGGAGATCATAAGGAACCTAAATAGGGGAATAAAGAAGGCAAAGTGTGCTTATGGACAGAAAATTCAGAGTCACTTCTCAAACCTAAGAAACTCCAGATGTCTGTGGCAGGGAATACAAACCTTAACAGACTACAGGCCTATATCTTCAAAGTGCGATGACAACAACGCATTTCTAAATGAGCTCAACACCTACTTCAGCAGGTTTGCTGAAGGGAATAGCACAAAAGCCACAAAACTCACAACCAGGCAAAATGAAGTAGCATTCTGTCTCAACTCAGCTGACAGTCAGAGAACTCTAAGCCGGGTGAACCCAAGGAAAATGGCCAGACCAGACAACAGTCTGGGGTGTGTGCTAAGAGACTGTGCTGTTCAACTGTTAATGGTTCTTACTGACATATTTAACACATCTCTACATAAGGGCCATAGTACCCAAGTGCTTCAAAAGCACAACAGTCATACCACTCCCCAAAAAGTCTCAGCCAGCAAGCCTGAATGAATATCGTCCAGTAGCTCTCACCTCTACCATAATAAAGTGTTTTGAGAGACTGTTCAAAGACTATTTAACAACAAATCTGCCTGCAGAACTAGATCCACTGCAATTTGCTTATCAGCCCAATCACTTCACCGCAGATACCATCTTGCTGGCACTGCACACATCCATGGCTCACCTAGAAAACAAGAACTGTTATATCTGACTGTTATTCATTGACTTCAGCTCTGCCTTTAATGCAGTTATACCCTGACATCTGATACAGAAACTGATTCATTTGGGTGTCAGTACTCACATGTGTAACTGGATTTTGAACTTCCTCACTGACAGACCACAGAGACTGAGCGTAGGCAAAAACACCTCAGAGAGCACTGCACTGAACATGGGAGTCCTTCAAGGATGTGTTCTCAGTCCTCTGCTGTTCACCATGTTGACCCATTGTGTAGCTAGGAACAGCTCAAATTGCATCATCAAATTCACAGATGACACTACAGTAGTAGGCTTAATCTGCAATGGTGATGAAACAGCATATAGGGAGTAGGGGAAGCATCTGATTGACTGGTGTGACAACAACAACCTGGCTCTGAACATAAACAAAACCAAAGAGGTGCTAGTGGACTTCAGGAAGAAACATGAGGCACATCCCCCTCTCACAATCAAGGGAGAAACAGTAGAAGGGGTGAAGAGCACCAAATTCCTGGGAGTGCACATTACAGAAGACTTGATATGGTCAACTAACACAAATCACATGGTCAAGAAGGCACAACAAAGGCTCCACTTCCTACACAGATTGAGGAGAGAAAACCTTCCATCTTCAGGCCTCACAACCTTCTACAGAGGCACCATTGAAATCATCTTGACAAGCAATATCACAGTATGGTATGGGAACTGCAAGGCTACAGATCGTAAAGCTCTCCAAAGAGTGGTGAAGGTGGCAGACAGGATCACCAAGGTCCATGTTTCCATCTATAAAGGACCTGCACTCAGCATGAAGTGTCAGTAGAAGCAAAAAGATCGTCAGACCACAAACCCAATTGACTCAGGAACTGTTCCTCTGCTTAACTTTGGGCAAACGCTGCAGAAGTATACGTTGCAAAATAACTAGATTCAGAAATCAGACTACTAAACTTGAATAGCAATGCAAGCTAATAGGTCACCTAGTCAGTTGCCACACAGTCTGAAGGGAATCTCATTTCTTAAGTTCAATCGACCCACTGTTAGGTCTTCTGACTTGTGCAATAGTTCAATGGAAGCTTCTTACTTTTTGTACAATAACTCAATACAAGTTACATTCCATGCAATTGAAAATGTTCTAGTCTTTTTGCTCAAGTCTCAACTGTGCAATATAGCTACCTGTGCAATACTAAGTGCTGCTAATAGTTACAGATACAAAAATGTGATCTTGTCTAGTGTCATGTCAAATTTTATAAATGTTTTTCTTATTATTATTTATGTCATATTTACATGTATTGTCACCACATAGAGCTAGAAGCAACAGAATTTCATTTGGCCTGCAGTGAGGTGTGGGTCTAAATGACAATCAAGTTTACTTTAACTTTGACTTTCATTTGGTAGAACCCCAGTATTAACAAACTATACAATAAGAGGTAGAAACTCATAGCCCATAAAACCCAAATTACCAAGAAAGAACTCAAAAAGTTTAATAAATAACTTAGAAGCAAAATCAAATTCTAAATGAATAAATAAATAAAAACATTTTGACCTAATATTTGCAGCCATGCTAAGGATAACCACAAAAACGTTTTTAGCTATGTCAGGAACCTCAGAAGTAACACCCAACAATGTTCTACATTAATACAAAATAACACCACAGACTCAATTTCTGCGGATATAGCCAACATATTAGAGGAAAAACTAAGCTCAAACATTACTCACCTATCTCCACCTATTTATCCACACCTTAGTATGCCTATGCCACCCCTTGATCATCTCTGATCAAATCCTAAGTGTTGTCTAAAGCTAAGAATACTAGCCCCATGGGCCCAGATAATGTGCCGGGATGTTTTCTTGTCAGCACTGAACACTGTCTGGTTGATCCTTTATTAAGTCTTTTCAGCATGAGCCACTCCACTGGATACCTATCTGTCTATATCTATCTATCTATAGATAGAATGACAGACATATATAAATAGGTACAGATATATTTCTTCCCCAGATTCTACCGCAACTTGCGACGAGAGAAAGGTTAGTTTGCTTTTGCTTTCTTGTGTATTACTTTATTGCCTTCTTCTATTTTGTGTACTATTTGTTTTCTTTACAATGTGTTTTACTTGTATTCAGCTTTTAATTGCATATTAAAACTTAGAAAGAGACCACTACTGTGTCTTTTGTGGGTTACATAGAATTTTTTTTTTCACTGCCCCACCTTGTTGCTGTTGTGTTTTTAAACACAACTGTCTTTCTAGCTGCATGCCCCTTATGTTAATTTGACCACATATCTCCTTCCCTCTCCCTTTTCCCTGGCTGTTGTGAGTAAGCACAAAATTATAATTTTGTGAAATCACTCCCCTTCAACTATTTAAACTTAATGGCCATCACACTGCATTCCATAGAACCAGAATACAAAAGTGTCCACCCACTTTCAATGTATCTTGCACTTTTAAAAGGAATGGCTCTTCACTTAGACAGCTAAAGCTTAAGTTACCCCCTTTTTCATATCCATCTGCTTAGTGCATACTGCAGTGCTTAGGATATTAACCCATTTTTTATTTTACCTTTAAACATCCATTGCAAGACCACCAGTTATTAGAGAGACCGCATTTTGCCTATCTGTACTCATTTTGGGATTAGTGCTTCTGTTTTCTCCAGGTGAGAGAAGGAGCACAGAGACATTATTTTCTAGAGATTGGCGATAACCAGAAAGCCTAATAACTGCTTCATAAGTGACAGCTTAGAATATGTGCTTATATTCTACTCCTGGTTAGAGAAGAAGCAGAGCTCATTGATTCCTGACTGTTTTTGGTTGGGCAGTGAATGTCTGTGCTTGACGTTCCTGATTGGTCTGGTTGCTATTCAAAGCATCTACCAGAAAAAGGCTACAAGAAGCCTGCAGACCCTTGTATCATTTGATACAAGACTGTGGATCACCAAATAGACTGTGTGGTCTGCTTCTCATCTTGGGATTGGTGTTAATGTTTTGCTTCTGGTGAGAGAAGAAGCAAAGGATCATTGTATCCCAGAAGAGTGAAGCTGTGGTGAGACTAGCACTAGTAGTAGCCAGGCAGTAGCCATTCATGTGACTCCCCTCTTTTCATCATTCTTGACAAGCTAATTCTTTGTTTTCAGTAACTACTTATTGATTTGTTTCTAACTTCAGAATATCCACCTAAATACTTCATCCTTAAATTTTCAGGGCCTATGTATTAGTTTCAAATCAAGTGTTTGGTAGTACCCTGTACAGACACAGACACCTTAAGTGACAGTTTTCCTGTAAAAGCACAGCTGAAATTTCACCAATACCCAGTTGCACACAGGGGAACTAGTTTGCAGTGATAAGCACTGTCCCCGGAGTTGCAAACTGGATACTCCTGACATTGCTTTATATTCTCACTCCAACTGTCTAATCAATAAAAAGGGTCTGTTGCCATGGATATGAACTTTCTCACTATCTCCTTTACCAGCATGGTGGATATGGGCATCATGAGGCAATGTAGAAATAGCCTCATGTTTACTGACAACCAGTTAATTCTCAAACAAACTGATATTGTATGTAAGAGATGTATTTACACAATGCCACTGGAGGCAAAGCTCTCACATAAAAGTCCTCCTAATGTCAATAAGGTAATCAGTAGTACACATGCTGCACCCATCACACACAATTCAAAGCAAACATACAGACCGACATATGCTGAGGCACTTAAATATAACCTTCCTAAATCCCAAAGACCTCATAGACAAAGTACACATAACAAATACCCTCAGCAGCCCCAAATGCACTCTTTCAAAAAACACCCACACAAACACATAGAGCCACATCTCATGGAGCATCTACTACTAAGCCATAGGGCAAGCCACCACACAATCAAACATTCTGGTCATTGTTGACTACATCGTGAGACACAGTGATGTCCCTCTTACCAGGCTGAGTAAAGAGAAAGTTACAGTCAGTTGCTTATCAGGGGCTAGGATCTGCCACATTACACATGCTCTCCGGTCATTGAACCACAAGTACCAGTATGACTCCATCATAGTCCATGTGGGAGTAAATGACCGGAGACATACCTCCCTGGATCATATGAAGAGATACATGATGGTGCTCTTGGATTATGTGTCCCAGGCCGGTATAAGCCTAACAATGAGCAGCATTTTACCTTTTCAAGTATGATACCGCAATACAAAAAAAAGATAACTGACTTTAATAATTGGCTTCTGGTTTCATTCTAAGGGGTTGCAATATTTGTCAGCATGGATGGAGATGGTCAACAGACCATGCTGCTTTGCCAGGGATGGTCTGCACCTCTCCCCTCTAGGCTTTTGAATACTACCTAAAACATTGTCTTCCCCCATAGTTCCTTTTTTTAGGCAATGCCAAACTGAATGTTCTTTTGACATAGCAAATCAAAACCAAGAAAATCTAAAGGTATTACTGCTCAATGCTAGGAATCTAAACAAAAAAATAATACTCCCTAGAAGCTGTCTTCACCCTAGAGAATGCTGACATCTGTGCTGAGACATGGTTTAAAGCTGCAGAAAGCAGACCAACAGTGAAAGGTTATAATGCCTTCCACACATTTAGACCCTACTACACAGACAGGGTCAAACAGGGCAATGCACTTGAGCTGCTCCATATTCAAATCACCATAGGTAAAATGCAATACCACTTCCTGGCAAGCTATAGGTCTCCCTCTATGTCTCAGGAAACCCATACCATATATTTAAACTTATTGGACATACTCACCATTCAACTCAATACCATATTCATGAGTGACTTTAATTACTCCACAATTAACTGGGAATTCTATATGACACCAAATGTATAAGCACAGAGATTTCTGGATTTTGTAAACACAACTCCCTGGACAAGATTGTCAATACACTGAACAGGTATGCAACATATTGGATCTGGTCCTCACTAATATGGGAGAGTGCTACACACACCCTACTGTGATGTATTCTCTGGTAAGGTCAGACCACAAAATCGTTTCCTTTGAAGTAAAAATACAAACTGGAACTCCAGCTAAACCTGGAATATTCAGGTACTGCTCTAAGGCTAACTTCTTGCTATTAGGTAATAACATGGAAAATTTTCAAGCCTCCACAAACCCTGAAAACACTGCTGCTTATGCAGAACTGTTCACAGAAACCCTATACAAGCATGTTAATAGATGCATAGAAGCAGCTGTACTCACCAGGAAGACGTACAGAACTAACTCAAAAACAAGCCACCCTGGTGGAGTCACAAAATCAATTGTCTGTATAACAGAAGGAAGAAAATTATGGCAAAAATTAGGAGGTACAGCACCCATCAGGATAAAAGCACTGTCATCAAACTAAACAAACAACTCAGAGCACAAATAAAGTCTACCAAAGCCAAATTGGAGGTAAATTTGGCCTCCCAGGCCAAGGACAACCACAAGGTATTCATTAGCTATGTCTACAACCTCAATAACTATAAATGGAGCCACCTATACAAACCTACTGGCCAATAAATTCAGCTCTAACTTTACCCCTCTCTCCACCTCAGCCTTCCCTCAAGTAATACTATTGAATATAACTCCCCCTGATATCACTAAGGGAACACGTCTTTAATCCTCTCTCTAAGGCCAAGAACACTGCATCAATGGGCCCGGATAGTATTCCTGGATGCCTTCTAAATAGCATGAAACAGGACCTATCAGGCCCTCTGGAATTGCTATTTAACTTTAGCCTCCAAACAGGTTTCATGCCTCATGAATAGAGAACAGCAACAGTCATCCCTCTGCATAAAGGTGGGCCATCTACAAACCCTGGAAACTACAGACCCATAAGTCTCACTAGTCTTACATGTAAAGCCATGGAAAGAATTATCATGGAAATGATCGATAGTGATATAGTAAACCTCCAGACAATGGACTCAATCTAGTTTGATTTCATCAAGGACAGGCCATACCTACTCAACCTGGTGGACTTCTTTGAGAAGGTCACCAAAGCAATAGATGAGGGCAAAATGGTTCACACTGCCTACCTTGACCTGGCCAAGGCATTTAACACAATACCCCACTCAGGTATTGTTGACAGACTCAAGAGGTTAGGTACAAACCTGTATGTCACCCGGTGGATAGCTAACTGGCTCACAGACAGGATCCTAGAAGTTAGAATTGGGGAGTCCACCTGTACAAAGAGACCTGTCACAAGTGGAGTCCTTCAAGGATCAGTGCTCCTCTTTGGCATTTACTTCTCTAAAGTCATGGCCAATGTCAATGGTCTCTGGCTGACTAAATTTGCAGATGATTGCAAATTGGGACCTGCCATTGAATCCCACACTGACACAAATGTCCTCCAGGCAGGCCAACTGGTGTCAGAGCCATGGACTAAAACTAAATGCCTGGAAATGCATAATACGATGCTTCAGGAAGTCTTCCACCCCTGCTATGTTTCATACTGACAACACACCCCTTAGGGTTGACCCAGTAGTCAAGGCCTTAGGGGCACACATAGACAATTATCTAGCCTTTGACCATCATGTGTTTACAGTAGTGAGTAAATCATTATATGTTGCTCAGCTTATGAACAAGGGTATGGTATCTAAGTCCAAGGAAGTCATTGTTCCGCTGCATTCAGCATTCATCAGACCTATCATTGAGTACAATGCTCCCTTTGGTATGTACCTAACCAGGCATATCCAACAACTGGAATGTCCACAGAGGATACTCACTAAAAGAATACAGGGCATAAGTAAATTGTCCTATGCAGACTGCCTCAAGGCCCTATCCTTGTATTCTGTCTCCTACAGGCTTTTCAGGGGAGATCAGTGCCTGGCATACAGGACATTGTCAGAATACACTCTGACAGACATCCTGCATATCCACAAAACATACGCACCAGAATTACCCATTCTAAAGACTTAAACCTTGCCTGTGATATAACTAGGACCTGCTGAAGAGACAGGTATGTATCCCAGAGACTACTCCTTCTCTGGAACAGGCTCCCCATCCTTGTGAAGCAGAGATCCTCCCTAACCCAATTCAAGTGCAACTTGGACAATTGGATGTGGAACAGGTCATTTGTTCCTGGTTTGGCACCTATGTCTCTATTGGACACAGGCAACCTGTAAATGGTTCATCTCCCAGTCCTCTGCTACTATATTTTTCATCTCCCAAGCCTCTACTTACACTTATCAAGGGTATCAGAACTTGTCAGAGATTTGGGATGCATGACTAGACTTAAAAAGGCGCTTGTGGTTGTTAGCCTAGTAAACACCTATAAACCTATAAACCTATGATCCTATACATGTATTATCCATTATATAAATAAATAAATGTCTATTTATATATGTTCTATATATTTTACACACACACACACACATGTATATATATATATATATATATTTTTTTTTTTTTTTTCCCCGGCTGCATGTTGATCATCAGCCTACTCCTGGTCAATTGATTCATTTATTTCCCATCACCTTGAAGAGGTGCAGAAGAGAGAGAAAACATCATATCATTATAATCAAGTGCTGAAGCATGTGCGGCTATTAGAATCAAAATTGCCCATCTCTTAATCAAGTTTGCAGAATCGGTGATAGAAATGAGCATCTTTCTAAAAATCATAAAAGCAAAAACAAGTGCCTTTTTTTTTTTTTTTTTTTTTTTTTTTTACATTTTAGAATTCTCGCTGCTTCATATTTTCAGGTCTTCTATACCAGTGCCCCAGTCCATTGTCAGGTCAAGCAGATCCACCTTTTATTCCTGGGCAAACATCGGTTCTTTTTTTTTCAGTCTGGGGTTAGAGTGGAATTTATGAATATTCTAGAGGTCTCACTTGCAGTTGCTTTCACAAGTAGAAGGAGAACAGGCAGATTATAAACAATACCAACTGTTTGCTACATTTGTAGCAAGCAGTTTGCTACAGTTTGCTACATAAATTATTTATTTATTTTAGTAAAATGTGTTGAAGACTTTGGAGGCAGAGCTCTGAAATGTTACCTGAATAACGGGAAGGAAGGAGAGAGGAGTATGTCATGCATCTAGCCACCTGGTTGGTGTTCCACTGGAATGAATGCCCCCTTTTTGGGAGGGGGGGTCTTCAGTGGAAGAGCTTAGGGGTTGGATCTGACTGTAATAAGCTGGTTCATGCCTTTTGCACTACACCAAGACAAAGGCTCAGAATGAGTTGTTTATTGATACTGTTTAAGTTAAAATGCTTGATCGTGTGATTATGACAATGCATCAGAGTTGGTAATTATGCCATGCCCTGTATCTCTCTTTGAATAGCTTTCTGGTGTCTAAAGGGAACCACTGAGTGTGTTGTACTTTTATATGTATTTTCCTAGTAGGAGCTACAGTATTTAAAATAGAGAGGAATTTGTCAATGAAATATTGTACTGCCAGATCGAGTCAGAGATGTTTAAGGGGGGACCAGTTAACTTGCTGGAGTAAAAGAGGTAAAGGTTTCTGAGGTCAATTTTGTTTTATTATGGACAAATTTAAACTTAACTTCACTAGGCAGAGAGGAATGTTTTTTTTAGAAGGTAGGTAGGATGGCGGTCACTTAGAGTATCGGGAAGACAGCCTGCCTGATAAGAGTCAGGATTCGAATTGATGAGAGCCCAGTCAAGGATGGATTCTTTGTTGGAATGTTTGTCAACCCTAGTTGTGTTGAGAATTAACTGGGAAAAGCCAAAGAGATGAATATAATTTGAGGGGTGGTTAGAAGATATTGTATTCCAGTTTAGGTTAAAGTCTCCCATTATGATTGTTTCTTGTGTAGGAGAAGAAGAACACCAGCCTAATAAATCTTCTGTGGTAGAAGAGTTGTTATTTGGGGGAAGGTAGATGGCTATAATGTTGATATACTTGTGAGGGTTAATTTGTAGTCAAGTGAATAGCATTTCCATATTGGAAGTTATTGGTGAGTGTAGGTTAAGACATTCAAGTTGCAGATTATTTTTGCAGACTAATGCTACACCACTGCCAAATATAAATGTATGAGGCCCTGACTTCCTAGTATTTCAAGTTCATTCACAGCGTTTTTTTGTACTTCCCTTATATTTGAAATATAAAGTGTAGCTGCTATACTACATTAAGTTTGTTAAGAAATCAACTGGTTTGTTCTGGAGGAACAGTGCTAAAATAATATAATACACATGGCTGCCTTTTCAACTTTCTGTTTCTTCACCATATATTTGGAATATTACTTGTACCTGTGCTGCCTGTGTGGTATAAAAGCCATGGGTCTGACTATGCTCCAAATAACCTGTGTCTTATTAGTAGCTCAGGAGCAGGAGGAGCTGACCGGGGATGAATGGGAGAAGTTGGCAAATTTTGGTTCAACCATCTTTGGGAAAAAGGTTTTGGCAGAGTCCCATTGCAAGAGCTTCACCCAGGGATAGACCCAGGATTACAGATCTTGCAGTAGAGAAACGAAGAGAAGGCCTGCTGAGGAATGCTGGAGTGTGGGTGCGTGGAAGCACATATTCACAAAAAAAAAAAAATAGCAGATATTTCACTATGCATTCTGACTGAAGTGGAGATGTTACAGGTTTCCACAAAACAATTCATTTTGGATGATAGTTGTAATCTCTGACTCTTGCTTCCCTTTCTTGATGTAAAGCACTAAGTAAAAAGGTGATAGTAGGTGTGGGAGCCACTGAAGGAAGTGAGTTAAAGCACATTTTGATTTGAAGAGGGCTCCCCCTGTAGCCTTGTGGCAGTAGAGTGCAGTTAGGACTCATCTGATTGAAGGTTGCTTGCACAGAGCTCATGCCATATTATATTGCAGTCAGGTGGAAGTATTACCTGATCTTGAATGTGCAGCTTGAGCCAGGTTTCAATTAAGATGGATACATGTGGAAAATAGTGGGCAATAGTAGCATGACATTCAGTTGTTTTATTTAGGAGGCTTCTGAGGTTGAAGTTTAGTATTAAGAGGTCAGATGTTTTGTGATCATAGTGATTTGAGAGAGGAGAGGCAAATGCTAGAATGGGGAATCAGACTGATGAGTGGGTAGGGGGCCAGGATTAGGGTGAAAATCACCACCTAGGAGAATTGCATATATTTTTTAAACCTGTTCTTGTTGATTTGTTGCACTTTTTGTCTGCTGTAGCACAGACTTGATTCAGACCTGGTGAATCTGGTTCTGTTTGTTAAATTGAGCTCTAAACCAGGATATCTTTTGTAGAAGAGGGCCCCCTGCACCCTTGTGGCAGGAGAATACAGTTAGGACTCATCTGATTAAAGGCTGCTGGCACACTGCTCAATTTTGAGCTTTTTTAATGATTAAATTGTTTAATTCAGTTTGCTCACTGTGCCTGTTTTAACACATCTCCACAGAGTTAGCCAACCAGACACTGCTCTGCTTTATTCATCTGTTTAAGCGTAGAGCATCTCTGTGCACTATCATGCACTACTTCACAGTGGTGGTAACCACTGGTGGTTATAGATGCAAAAACTTCCCTTAGTAGTTGCCCGTGATCCAGCTGAGATGTCGTTAAATTGCACCTAACTGCTCAGAGAGCACCTCAGCTGTGCTTTTGCCCCTTAAACAGTCCCAAACCCACCAAATCTACAATAGTATCATACCACTTAGAAACCCCCCACTAGTATAGCCCCTTTATAGAGCACCACATTAGTATAGGCCCCATTTAGAGCACCCAATTATACTACACCCCTCCATTTTCTCTCCCCACTGTGAAAAAAGGATTTAACCTAGCATTATGGATGGTCAGTTTCCCTCCATTTCTCCTACCAGCCTGATTGACATAGGTATCCTGAGGCAGTGTAGCTATTGTTTCATATACACTGGCAACCCTCTACTCCTAAATCACCCAAGTACAGTTTGTGAGAGATGCATCTACGCTAAGAATCTGGAATCCTTTCTCTCTCACACACAGAACAGTAACACTGAACAGGTTGTCATCTGATATACTACACCTCCTATGTAAATCATGCACTCAGTACATAAATCATCATATATATGGAGGTACTGACCAGAAACCTACCTAAACACCAGAGACCTTAAACCACATACATGCTACACCTAATACTGCACTTACAGCACTCAGTACACATCAAGACACAAGCACCAGTGTCTCACCAAATAAGCTCCTAAGGCAAAGCACATCTAAACCAAAGTTTGTAGTCATAGGTGACTCCATTGTGAGACACACAGTTGTCTCACTCACCAGGCTAGACAAGGTGAAGGTTATGATCAGCTGTCTATTGAGTGCCAGGATCCATCAGATCACACACGTACTCACATTGGTGTGAATGACTTGAGATGTACCTCACTGGACTATATGAAGAGAGACATGATTAAGCTCTATGAATATGTGTCCTAGGCAGGTATGTCCCCAGCCTTGAGCAGGATTTTACCCCCACCTAGGAATCCTAGGATGATACTACAATATAGACAAGAAATGATTGACTTCAAGAATTGCTTTACTTTCTGGTGTCATTCTAAGGGAATCCAGTTCCTGTCACCCTGGGATGACATGGTTGATAGACCATGCCGCTTTGCAAGAGATGGCCTTCACCTGTCACCTCTAGGCTTTCAGTTACTGAATAAGGTACTTGCATCCCCCATGGTGCTTTTTTTAGGCAAGGTCTCAAGAACAAAATTTCCTGCATGAAACTATCATTCACAAATAAATTAAAAGTTATGCTGCTAAATGCTAGGAGTTTAAACAAAAAAAACTGCACTCCTCTCCTGGAGGATGTTGATGTCTGTGCAGTCACATAAACTTGTTTCAGGACCACAGAGTACCCTGGGCTTGCAAGGCTACAATTCCTTCCACACTTTCAGACCACACAATAAACGTGTGAGATGCAAAGGAGGAGGAGTATCTATATTCATCAATGATAAATACACTGCTAGACTGGTTAGACAGGGAAAAGTTCATGGAGTTACTCCAAAATCAACTAACTGTGGGTAAGAGACTCCCCCTTCAAGTCACTGTTAGCTATAGGCCCCCCCTTCAATGCAGCAATATACCCATGCTGTTTATTTGGACCTACTTGAGTCAATCAAATTACAACCAAACATTCTAGTCATGGGTGATTTTTAACTATCCCTCCATTGACTGGGAAACTTATACAAGTACCAGCATGCTTGCACAAAGGTTCCTGGACCTTGTTAACACTAATGCCCCTGAACAAATAGTATGTAACCCCACAAGGGGCTCAAATATTCTCAACCTGGTCGTCACCAACATGGGTGCCCACTGCACCACCACAAGTATACGTCCCTCACTGGTTAAATATGATTACAAATCAGTCATATTTGAAGTAGCTATAACATTTGAACCCTTCTTAGGTGAAATCAGGCTAAACATTTTCACCAAAGCTAATTATACCCTCCTGGGGGATGGCATAAATAATTCCCAAGCTCCTGTCCCTATGGATGGCATTGACAATTATACTAAGGTATACACAAATGCCCTGTACGAACACTTATACAAAGGTATTGACACAGCTGTACCTGATAGGATCAAAACAAGATCCTCAAAAAAAAAACAAGCATCCATGGTGCACATCTAGGATTAATAAGTTATACAACAAGAGGAAGAAGTTACTGTCTAAGAATAAAAAATAGAGGTCCCAGCACTGGAAGAACACCCTCCTCTGCTTGAACAAACAAATAAGACAACTTGTAAAATTCTGTAAGGGCAGTGTCAGGGTATGGTAAATCATTACTGAATGTTCTTCCAATGTTGTTACATGTTTTTATATATTTCCAGTTGCATCACTATGCTACACACAGCCGGCAGTGTGAATCTGCCATTGTGGATGACTCTTTTTAACTCATCCCATTTGTCTTGCAGACTTTCTGTATACATAGAGGCTGACAGCATTTATGCAGTAATCTAATCCTCTTATAAGCTAATTATCCACAGTGTGATTACATTAATAAATACGACAGCTACAAAAGATTGATACTGTTAACAAGTTCTAATAAATATGATCAAATTGCTTGTGAGACAGCCTAGCAATTTGTATTTGCATTACTTGGCATTCGATGCTGTCATTTATAGTTGAAATAATTGTAGCTGTTTCATGGTTTTATGTTTTAGTTTATCTCATTTTGCTTGGTCACTTTAAATGAACACTGGCATTTGCACATATTTTAATAGCTATCTCTGAACTTGGCTTCCTGTGCCATTAACAACAATAAAGATTTCATCTTCATTCCTTAAATATTTGTAATGCTTAATAACTGTAAATATGAACCTACACGACGTTGCTGTGACAGCTGATTTGATGATGCTTAAAATCTACCTGACTTTCCTATTATATGCACCATGGATCCTTTTATGGCATAAAAGGTTCATAAGTAGTTACTAAGCATGTAGTAGAGGAGACCATTGAAAAGCCTTGCCCAGCTCTCCCAGAGCACTGTTTGTTTAAGTGCTTGCTCAGAGTTACACAGCAGGATACAGGCGTCAAACCCTAGACTACAGGAAGTAGCTTCTTAACAGCTTATAGCTTTAATCCTCTGTGCTAACTGACAAATGATATTTACATCTATATTTTAATAGTTTGCAACTTAGGGGGGTACTTCAAGATTTTGATATGCTATGTCTCAACAGCAAATTTAGTTTTTTCTGTGGGGTGGCCTCTGTGAATGCCTCAACTTCCTAGACATTGTATCTCAGGGCAGTATGCTCATGGATGTGTTAACCTTTATGAATGCATGACAACACACTCATGATTTTAGTTGTTATTTGTATTATTCAAAAATGCATTCCTGTGCAATAGGAGAATGACAAAAAAGAGCAAGTGTGCCCAATCTGTGTGTAGTGAAACAAGATTTTACAAATAAAGCAAGACAAAAACTGAAGATGTTAAAATTTACACAAACACAATGCAATGGCAAATTGTAAAGGAAAACAGTATTTAAAAGCCTGCAGCAACAGACTGGAAATAAAATATAATGGCACATAAAAGCCAGCTGGCAGCACACTGAGAAACATGAAAATCTAACTCTAAACCTAATGTAACTGACATGCCGAATATCGTAAAGGAAATAAAAGAACTGGATGTGGGATGTTTAGAAAAGGAAAGGAGTAAATTATGCAGAAATAAATGGATTTTGTGGGAAAAGACATGCAGAATAATGTTCAGGAGGAGGAGCGAATCAGAATAATTGTTAAAAAGATAACAGATATGCATAATGCATGGAAATAATAAAAATGTTACTGTGTTTTGTTTTCTATTATACGCAAAGGCATAGCATCCAGACCTAGTCCCTCATTTGACAAATAATCGAGTACAATGTACCCCACCATGCATTTGCAACAATTGGAGCAGTCACCTCCCTCACTAAAAGAACACAGGGCATAAATAACACATCCTGTGCAGACCACTTCAAAGCCCTGTCCTTGCGCTCAGTCTTCTATGGACTATTGAGGGGTAATCTATGTCTAACCTACAAGGCATTCTCCAATCCAAACTTGATGGATCTGCTACACATTCGCAAATCAACTAGTACCAGAATTACCCAATCTAAGGATCTAAACCTCATCTGTGATATAAACAAAACATATTATAGGGACAGGTATGTTTCTCAGAGAGTATCCCTTCTCGGGAACAAACTCTCCTTTCATGTAAAGCAGATCTCTTCCCTAAGACTAGTCAAATTCAGTTTGGACCAATGGATTGAAAATTGCAAATCCAACTCTGGCTTGTCATCTGTGTCTCTTATGGACAGGGGCAGCTTATAGATGTCCTAAAGTACAGGCATATACCGAAGCCATTCTAGTCCATTGTAATTGATAATTAGGAAAATTGGGACATGAATGGCTAGGATCAAAAAGTCTCTAAGGCCATTAGCCTAGTAACCTCCTGTGATCCTGTGATTATCCCATGATCCCTATGGCATTGCTTAAAATATGACAATTTAATATTGTTGTTGTTGTTTGTCTTTCGGCTTTTGCTGGTTAGGGGTCGCCACAGCGGAACTCTGGTCCGCTAATGATTGGCAGTAGATTTTCACAAATGCCAAGGTGCCAGCTCGATGTCCAACCTTCAATGAAGACACACCCATTTATGCATGTCTTTTGAATGCCACCCAACCGTGGGGAGGACATGCAGACTCCACACAGAAGGCACTCCCTGCACTTCAGCCGAGAATCGAATGGGAGAACCTTTTGCTGTGAGGCAACAAAGCTACCACTGCACCACCTCGGCTACAAAAAAAGGTGTTAAAACAAAACAAAACCAAAAAAAGCATACTCAAGCTGTGTGTAGAGCATCTGTGAGTTATATGTGAATAAAAGTATGCTGCCATGGACCCAAATAACAAGGCAGAGCAAAACACCCTAATCTGGAAAAATAATCACATGAATTATCACAGCTCAGAACACAAGAACTCAAGTTATTTTAATAAAGCCATGCTTATTTATAGGACTGAGCTATAACAGCATCTAAAATTCTCAGAAAAAAACAATTAAAGCTGTATCATTTATGTAATATAATACAATATAATATGATAAAATATAACATAACATATATTATATTATGTTATATTATGCCATATTAAAGTATTTGTCTGATATCTGTTATTTGGGCAGTCTGAATGAGCATACAGCTTATTTTCAAGGGTGACTTGGGGCTTTAAAGTCTCCCTTTACAGTGACTACAAATGGAGATAAATAATGGCAGAACCATTTACAACTTCATCAGCACATAAACAGGCAATTTTACAGATAATAAATTAATAACATAACTGATTATGCATTTTCTTAACTGGCACAATAAGAATATGGAATATTTAACACTAGATGGTGGCTTCTGTGCAGATGTTCTAAACTGGCTGACAATACACACATCTCCTTGTGAATGACAGGTGAGCTCAAAAAGAAGCTTTGTATGTATGGAATGCAGTTCTCTGACTTGTGCAGGTAAAGTATTCCATAACGGAGTGAAAGAGATTCTATAATCTGCAGCTTTGTGGTAGTAGGTGGGAGTACAAGAAAGATAGGAACTGGAAGCATGTAACGTATGAGGAGAGGAGTACAAAGAGTGAAAAGCAGATAAAGGAATATGAGCACCTGGCTAGAGAAGGACTTGGGAACAGAAGAGCTGTGGGTGGGAGGATGGCATAATGGTTAAGGTGTTTACCTTACAAACACAAGGTGCAGGGTTTGATTCCCACATGGGGTAACTGGCTAGGCTTTAAATGGCCCACAAGGGTAGTTAGCCTAATACTAATCTAATCAGTTAGGACCAGCCAATCAAGCTGTTACAAAATGATGGGATGCACAGGCTGGTCACAGGACAAATACTGCAGCTCTGTTGTACCGAAAGCTGAATTTATTAATGTTTTTCTAGTTCAACCTAATCAGGATGTAGGTCAGAAGGAGAAAATGCTTTTACTAATATAGATTTAGAAAAGGGAGGGTGAGGAAATCTTTGAGATGACAGAGTAGTCCCAATTTAGAATAAGTTTTTTATCACAGCATAGGAGATGAAATGAGCAAATTACTTGTCCAATCAATATCACCTGCTCAGTGGATCACTGAAATGAGAACATGATGGCCACTGGGGACATATCATGGCTAGGGAATATTTTGGAAGCATATTGCATAGCCCTGGACTGTGAGGCATTAAGGGGAAGGGGCCTCCATTTTCTATTGTCATTAAAGAAAAGTTACAGTACAGCTGCCACTGCAGTGAGCAACAGGCCAGTACATAGCAAAGCAACATTGTATACATACTGAATAGGAAGTCTGTTGAACTGTCATTACATCTCATTTTTAAGAAGGTAACGCAGGAGGGGATCATAAACAGAACCTTAGGGTATGACCGTGGCTGCTAACTGCACAGAGAAAAGATTGTTTCTAAGCCTTATTTTATTTATTTATGTATTGACATTTGTTTACCAGGAAAGTCCACTGGGCCACAGTGAGCCCATTTTTAGTGGAGGCCTGGGGAGAAAAGCTCCAAAGACTAAAACAAAATACAGTATTAAAATACAATAGTTGCAAATACAAAGAACAATAAGCTGCAAGAAAAAAATACAGTATTAAAATACAATAGTAGCAATAAGACAATGCACAAATAAAATATCAATACTGTAATTGCAATGGAGTAAGTACATCATAATAGGCAAGAATGCAGAATAATAATGTCACAATTTGAATGAGCAGGTTCTATCATACATAGTGGAGTCCGATGTTACCAGTTCTAAGACACAAATGGACTAAAAGAGAATATAATACAAATCAGTATTGTAGAATTACAAGTTCCAGTGGAAATTCAGGTAGGAGGAAGTTGCAGAGAAGCATTAGGTGGTAGCAGAAGGAATCAGTGTAGATGTTTTTAGTCAGTAGAAGTGTGGAGAGAAAAAAATTAATTTAGGCAAGTTCTGATGAAGGTGTAGAACCAGAGATGGCAGTTAGCCAACTTCAGGCATAGTTATAGAACAGAGAGATAATGGTTTCAAGAGGCTAGAGGACATAGAGATGATGCAAGGTAGTGAGCTTGGGGGTATTGTAATGGCGGGCAGCTGATACTGGAGTAGTGTTACCACCTGTTCCACTTTGCGAGGCACAGTCCCTCTTTAGGCAGTTGTGTCCTGCAAAAAAATTGAAAATATGGCAAATTTCCTGAGATTTTAGGACAAAAATATTTCCTATATTTTATGTTATAGTTGCATAAAACAGTTATTCTGTATCTGAAACACCTAAATGTTATAAGAAACAGAATAAGCAACTAAAATGCTAAAAGAATAAGCTTTTATTTAGACAAAAAAGTGAAGTTCTGTCCTTTGTACTGGCCATGGGTATGTTTTGTTCTGCAAAATCTGATGTTTGTACCAAAAATGTCCTACTCTGGGCATTTGAAAAGGTGGCAACCCTATACTGGAGGGGAGCTAAAGGTTAGGTTTTTTCAGAGTATCTCCAAGTTAGGTGGTCATAACTAGCATATATCATCAGTTATTAATCCAAACTGGGTTAGGTGACCAGGCAGCAATTTATGAAATATTCTGTCAAACAATTTGGTGAAGCAATCTGGCAGATAATACAAAGAACTAAAGGCCTAAGCTGTTAAGGAGCTGCTTCCTGTACCTGTGTTACAGGGTTTGATCCCTTCCACTTTTATTTGCCTCGTGTGTGAGTCTGAGCAAGTTATTTAACCAGATAGTGCTCCACTGTTGCCCCTGATAAAGGACAGTTGTGCCCAGTGGGTTTATGTCGTCAACAAATAGGTTACAAAAAATAAAAAGCTCAGGAAGACAATACCTACATACTGGCCTCTGCTCAACTCAGTCAGTACATAGCTTGCTAGATAGATTAGTGCAATCTCTACCCCCATATTTAGGTCTGAATCCATGTTGGGAATCAGTTAGTAGGTTATTACTGCAGAGGCAGGATGTACTTTGTAGAGGCTCAAGCAGATTTGCAAGGTGTGGAGGGTCAGTACAGACATTGGTTAATAGATACTGACTAGCTCCTTTTGCCCTCCCTTAGGAATAAGAATGATGTTGGCAATTTTTCACAACAGTGGGATGGGGTCATCAATTAAAGGAACATCTTATGGATAGACTCATTGATTTTGCAATTTGGTGGACAGCAATCAGCAGGAACACCAGATGAGGTTTCCTTTCAAGCCACTTCCTGTCCTTTCATGGTCAACTACAGTCTGAAGATAGTACCACAAGAAGGAGGATGAATGGAAAAGTTATTGTGCGTGCTGGCATGAGATCCATTGCTGGGGCCTCAGTGGGTTGTAAGGGTGTTTATTGGGATCTCACTGCAGGAAAGTCATCAAATATAAGTGTGTAAATGGGCCCTACAGTCTTACTTGGTCTCTTTTAGCAACTGATTTAGTTCTTTCCCAGAATTTTTAGTATTCAAAATGTATGTTTCTTGATAGCTTGAAGGTAGTTGTTTTTAGCTGTTCATTTCAATGATTTGCACTTACTGTGGTGGAACTCATAAACAGATAGGGAAGATCTATCTATCTATGATGCTGCAGTCAGTTAGTCAGGCTTTGTCTTTTTCCAAAACCAGGGCCTTTAGTTTAGGGGATAGTCAAGAAACTGAGTACCTCTGAGCTCTCATTTTCATTCAGAGGCACCTTTGCCCTAGACAGATAAGTAACACCTCTGCAAGTAGACAAGTGTCCAGCAAATATCAGGGGCATCAGATATGGGTGTACAGTACTGAGTTTTAAATGCAGGTAAAAAGTTCTGGGGGTGTCTGCTGTTAATCTGACTAGATTATGACAGCAACAGCTAGAACTCTTGCAAGTTTGTTTCTCCTGATGCACTAATCTGGAGTAACATAATATACCAGTTGTGGAAACATGAGTATGTTACATCTGCTGGTAGCTGGGTTAATCCTTTTCACCTAGGATATGCATTAATGAAGACCACTTGTTACCTGAATGGCTCTGCTTTGTGATTCCTGTAAGATGATAAAATCACGGGTTTATATTCGAACATCGAAGTCTTGAAACTTCGAATGTTCTAATATCGACCCCTATTCAGCGAATGCTGAAAATAGCGAAGCTGCAGAACACCAAATTTTTTCCTAGGGAAAGAATTTGGTTGGCCGTTTCTGTCGCTTCGCTATTTTCAGCACTGTGGTGGAAAGTTACGGGTCGGGTTTAGGTAAGTTTGTGATTGTGTGGACGTGAGGGTTAGGGCATGGGTTAGGTGAATTAGGGTTAGGGCACGGGTCAGGTAAGTGTGCGATTGTGATGGACTTTAGGGTTAGGGAGGGGTAGGTGAGTTAGGGTTAGGGTGCGGGAGAGGTGAGTGTGTGATAGTGATGGACCTTAGGGTTAGGGTTTGGGTTAAGGTAAGTGGATAGATAGTAGTGTATGTACAGTTTAGTGTAGGGTTAGATGTAGGATTTTAAGTGTATGTGTGTGGATTGCTGTTTTTTTGGTGTGCTTGTGTTGTGTGTATGTGTTTCGGAACAGCAAATTTTTTCACTGGGAAAAAATTTGCTGTTCTGCATGTTCTATATATTAAGCGTTCACTGAATAGGGGTCGATATTAAAACATTCAAAGTTTTAAGACTTCGGTGTTCTAATATAGACCCTAAAATCACTATGGAGGTAACCCAGCAATATTGCTTCATGCCTGATATTCTATATTATCCATTACTTAAGCTTAACTATACTGTTAAGGGAATAAGGGGGTGGGCTTTGCGCAAATACATCCAGTGACTAGTTGTCTTCCTCTGGATATAAAGTGCCTCTAAGGCCATTAAAACAAGGAACTTCTGTCAGGGTTCTGCAACCTGAAATGAGTCCTTTATATACAAAAGTACATCCTCATATGTTTTGTGTAGAATATCAACCCTCAGAGACTTGTAATCAGGGACATGAGCTTCATAGTTGGAGACAGAAGGCTTCAACCAAGTTTTTGATCTTCACAGATATCAGGCGTGTAGAATGATAAGGAAGACTCAAGCTCAGGTGATTTGTCATTAATACTTCTAGCACTGGCATATGATAGATTAAGCCCTTTAAGGTTGGCACACACCTGATGCAAAATTGAGCTTGTAGTTTATTGCACGGGTTGTACACGAACCAGAACTGGAATGGATATCTCCACAGCAAACAGATCTTTCTTGAGCAATAAAAGGTCTTAAACAGCAGTTTTGCTGCAGGGTTGTTAGCTTTAGCTTTTTGTAGATAGAGGGACAAGTATGTTTTAAACCTTCTCAGGTTCAGTAGGGAAGGTGTGAAAAAGTTACATTCCATCATGATATGGGAAGACAGGATGTCTGCATTGGTAAGTTAGAGCTGTCATCATAATATAACTTTTGAATGATGAGGGGTAATGACAATTATAAGATGACAGGTTAACCACAACAGTGGAGAGCAGAAGGGGAACCAGAAGGAGAATGAGACTCTGAACAGCACTAAATGGTCCATATCATTTTTAGATAATGCAGTTTAAGAGAAAGTGCACAGTTGGCATGTAGAAGTGATTAACAGTTGAAAGGGAAGATCTGAAGGTGGATCTGCTGTGTGGATGAATGGACGGGCCTATCTAGGGGTAGTAAGGTGGATTTGACAATCACAGAGGACCACCAGCTTGGATGGAGGTAAGGGAGTCAAAGCTAAGCAGCTTTACACAAGGCAATGGTAGGATGAAAAATAAATGGAAAGGGACATGAGACAGAGAAATGTACTTGCTGGGAATGTCAGGAGACTGTAAGGGATGAAGGAACAAGAAGGAACAGAGGGCTAGGACCTTAAGTTTTACTAGGGCAAGGCCTGGTTTCGTTTTAAAGGAATGATCCACAGCTTCAACAATATACATGAAACAATAGTTACAAAGGCAGAAAACACATCTCAATAGCAAGTGATACACCAGAAGGGATATGGAAGGAAATGGAAACTGAATAGGGGCTGTGAAAACAACTGGATCAATATTCCAAAAAAGTATGTGATAGCATAATACAAGCAAAAATGATGCACAGTGAAAGGCTGGTAAGAGATGGCACTCAGTAAATAGGGCTAGTTATGAAAACAATATACAGTACTAACAAAAATCACTCATTCTGAATGAATCTGCAATCAGCTGTAGAATAATAAATCTTTCAGCTAGACTGTCTGAAAAAATAAAAAAAAAAACATTCCTTCAGACATATACCGTACTGACTTGCCATGATCAATATCAATGTAGTAAGGTCTCAAATGACAATTAAAATGTTAATCATACAACATGCATGCAAACAGGGAAAACATGGATTGCACAGCAACTAAATAAACTCAAAGATTCTCAACTTTTGTAGAATTACATTTGCTGCAGTGTTCCTTTTAAAGCAGAAAATGTTAATGAGATTAGGTATTGCATAGAGTAGTCGCTCCAAAAAAACAAGAAAAAAAATTAACATTATAATAGACAGATATGACAGATTAATTAATCATCTCATTAAATTAAGCTTGTTAGAGTGAGGCCCTGATGTATGAAACTTGCTGTTAAAAAGTTAACAAAAGCTTGCATTGCTGCATAGATATAGGGCAGGATTCACAAAGGCTTGCACGGAGTGTAGGAGACGTGTAACACTCCATGCAAGCCTCGCGATCCAGGAACAGCCCGAAACTCCGTGTAAGAGACCAGCTAAAACGTCTCTTACACGGACTGGGCGTGGATATGCTAAATACCTCACTTGCAGCCAAAAGGCATGCAAATGAGGTAGAGTAGCGATCCACAAAACAGAAAGCAGCCCGTGTAAGAGCCGTTTTAGCTGCAGAAATGTACTCAGTTGACAACTGAGTACGTTTCTGCAAAAATCACAATGGAGCCATGTCAGCTCCAAATAAAGGGTGCATATGTGTCAGGCAGCATGCCAATGGCCAAATATGTGGCCATTGGCAAGGTACCCCGATGCAAATATTAAAAAAATATATATATTTTTTTCGGCGATCGCCGATGTTTAAACGCAGCGCAGCCCCGCACAAACGGGCTGCACTGTATAAAACATAAAAATGAAGGTTATAAACCCATAAATGTGGGTGTTATGCAATACATGGAATGACAATGCAGGGACCAGCAGACCAAAAACAACATGGCTACCGTGTAGTGGTTGCTAAGGGGGGAAGCTGAGTCTAAGACATGTAATTAAGCATTAGTAGGCAATCTGATGTAAATGAGGGTTAGGATACTGAATCCCACAGTCACATAGCAAATGAGCACATTCTGAGTAGTGTAAGAGATACATAAGGGGGAGGAATAGAGTAGGAGATAGGTGACATCGCAGGGGGGAATGGTAGAAAGAAATGCAGTTCATTGGAGGTCAGTGTTACATGACAGATGACAGACACAGATCATGGAAAGAGGAGTGCCACAAGATAAGCATGGGAAAGTCAAGAAATGGAAGGTGTACACTGTTACTTACACCAAAGTTTCTTGCTGGACATGCATGCACACGTGTGCATGCCATGAAGCGTGAGTAGGACAGTGTGCGCGCGTGTAAGGCAGACTGAGGATGTGGGAGCGTGTTGGTAGATTTGTAACACTGTTTGCGCTAGTGTGCGCGCGTGTAGGGCAGATTGAGCATGTGGGAGCCTGTTGGCAGAGTTGTAACACTGTTTGTGCTGGTGTGCGCGGGTTGTAACCCGAATAAGCAGATACCGAACCGTGTAAGCATGTGTGCTCGCATGTAAGCCACTGTGAGCGTGTTTCTGCTGGTATGCACGCTGCTCCCCCCTGAGGAAACAGAAAGGAAAAAGGAAGCAACAGAATTAGTAGGAAGCTAGCAGGGAATACTGCTGGAGCTAGCAGGTGAAAACAATTAGAAGCAGGCAATTACACAGGCAGAATAGTAGCCCAGCCCAGCACTTAAAACTCTGCAAACAGCAGTGCAGGATGTTTCTCTCAAGAGACACTGCAACACAGGAGTAAGCTATTAGAAGTGAAAACTGAAAAAGCTGAACTCAGAGCAGAAATGCTAGGGGCTGCCATAGCTGTCATAATGAGACATAGGCGACTTGCTGAGGGTGGTGACAATGCAGATGGTGCCAGACAACCCACAGTGAGGAGACGGAGAAGAGTGTACAGGCCCAGGGTCACCTACCACGGGTTACATGAGCTGGAGATAGTAGAGCGCTATAGAGTGGACAGAGAGCTCCTGCAGCAAATTGTCGAGCTGTGCAGGCCACGCCTCACACACAGAACCAACAGAGGGGAACCCATCCCAGTGGAAACCAAGGTATGTGTTGGCCTAAGAATACTTGCAACAGGTACCTTCCAGAGACCAACTGGTGATATGATGGGGATATCACAGGCATCAGCCTCCAGGGTACTGCACCAGTTCCTGGATGCCATGTCAGCACATGTCGGTGATCATGTATATTTCCCCAATGCCCGTGAGGTATTGGCCAGCAATATGCGTCTCTTCCAGCAAATAGCGGAATACCCTGAGGTAGTGGGTGCAATAGACTGCACGCACATACGCATCAAAGCACCAGCTGGTGAGTGGGGTAGGGCCTACATTAACCACAAGGGCTTCCCATCCATCAACTGCCAGGTCGTGTGTGATGCCCAGGGCATAATAATGAATGTGTGTGCTGGCTGCCCTGGGAGCTACCATGATTCCCACATCTGGCATTTGACGCAGCTGTACCAGACATTTGCTAATGGGGACATCCCACACGGACACCTAGTGGGGGAATGCAGGTTATGCACTGGAGCCGTGGCTGATGACACCCATCAGAAACGCACACACACCTGAACAGGAACGCCATAATGAGGCACATGCACAAACACGTAATGTAATAGAGAGTGTGTTTGGGCTGCTCAAGTCACGGTTCCAGTGTCTGGACACATCTGGTAGAGCCTTGCAGTACTCACCAACTACATGTACCCAAATTGTCATGGTATGTGCTATGCTACATAATATGATCTTGCGAAAACAGCTGCAGCAGGACCAGCATAGGGCTGGGCCAAACAGCCCCCCACCATTGCCAAGGCCATCACAGGCAGAGCGTGACTCGGAGGAGGAACAACATGAGCCTGCCCCAGTAGGCAGAAGGAGAAGTGCCCAGTATGCCCTGGCCTTGGCAAAGAGGCAACGCATAGCACATTCACTGGCTCAGTAGGAACCCTGGGAATGATACCCTCTCTGACTCACTCAAATAATAACAGGGATGCCTAAAATGACATGACCTGCTCACAAACATGTACAGGGAGTGTAATATGTGCATCAGACAGAGGCAGCCCTGCAACACCACCTGAGGCATGAATGCCATGTGTTAAGTAATGTAGCACCATGTACTATATGCACACTTGAGGACCCTGACTAACATCCACCCTCACCAAGCATGAAGCCACAAAATGACGATGGGATGATCAATTGCAATAATTGGCTGAAGTAATGCAGTTAGTCAAAGGGGAGCCAATGTGTTTCAGCCTGGGAAGACATGCTGAGCATGACATGATGCACCACCTGCTAGGGGTGGCGTGCACCTATCAGTCCAGGCCCCATGGATACTGGCAAAGGCTGTCAGTACCCACAGCGTGCCCTGAATAGGTAAGTCTCAAAACACAAACCCACCTTCATAGGTACCACAAGGGATAGGAACCTAGATGTAATGCTACCCAATGCCAGAAGTCTAAACAGCAAGATGCATGCAGTGTAAACGCACACAGTATGGAGAATGTTGATATCTGTCCTGTAATAGAAAACTGGGTCAAGGCTCACATCAGCACCCTAACACTACCAGGTTACACCTCATACTGTGCTGTACAGCCTCAAAACATGGAACAAGCTACAAAAGGAGGGTGACTAGCAATAATTGTCAAGGATAACCACACCCCCATGTTGGTACCACAACAAGAAGCAGCATGGATTAGCCATGGTCAAGTACCAGTGGCTAAAACCGCCTCCCAGTATATAGCCTGCTGCAGACTACTGTCCTAACACCAGGAACTGCACCTGGCCTATGTTGGAATACATGAATATATCATGCCCCCCAAACCACATTATATTGGTTGACTGAAAATACCCAGACATACACTGGGAGCATTATACTAGCACCAACACAGTATGAGAAAAGTTCCTAGAATCCATAAACCAAAATGCCCAGGAACAACGTACCACTCCCACAAGAGGGGTAAGCATACTGGATGTGATAATCAGCAACATGCGTACTGGATGGCAAGATGAGAAGTGTATCCCTCACTGGTAAGACCAGACCATAGAGTAATCACACCGAATATTCACATCCTGACCACAGTCCCTGGCCAGAAAATCACAGTGAAAAACATGTGTAAAGCATAAGTTGCACCCCTCCAAACTGATGTGGAATCCACTAAAGGCCCTGTGCAGGTGCAGAATATGGGACACACCGCAGAACATGTTATACAGGCATTCCATGGACACAGCCAGGAATGCCTGGATTATGCAATCACAAATAACAATAAGACACAATGCCATACATGCAGTCATCTGGCATGCTGGACTCCAGCCATTACCAAACCATGCAAGAGAATGAGGAAGCTACTACATGATAGAGCAAACATAAAAAGGGAAGTAATCACTGATCAGTAGTATGGCAATAAAATATGTCCACACATACAATCCACTAAGGCCAGCTACAACAAGTAGAATCTGTGAATCCTGAGGTAATGTTACACCTGCCCCAAGTACACAGACAACCCTCAACTCCCCCCAATAAATACAAATATATGTGAGAGATGCAACCATTTATCCAAACCGGAGGCTGAGCTCCCCCAACTCAGTACTGTCAAAACTAGTCAGGAGGAGAAGGTAACCACATACACCACAAACCCAGTCCCACATATACCTATCACAACTGTAAACCAAACACATAAACACAGAAAAACATTCCCGGAGGCCCTAATTACAAACACACCACACCAACAGAGGGCTCCAAAGCAGACCCCAAGCAACCACAACCTCCAAACATAGCACATGCAACACATAGTACACAAAGCTGCTGTGCCAAACAGTCACAGGCCAGAAGGAGAAACAACATGCCTGATACAGTTGTAATAGGTGTCTGTATAGGCAGACACACTGCTGTCCCACTCACCAGACTGAACAAGGGAAAGGGTACAGTAAGCTGCCTGTAGGCTGCTACAATACGCCACATAACACAAGTACGCAGGTCACCCCAAAGCAAGCAGAAATATGATGCACTCATTGTCCATGCTGGTGTGAATGACCCAAGATGTACCTCCCTGGACTACATGAAAAGAGACATGGATGAGCTCTCTGAGTATGTACTCCAGGCCGGTATGACACTGGCCGTTTGCAGCATCCAACCCTCACCAAGAATGATGCCACAGTACAAACACAGAATGATCAGCTTTAACAGGTGGCACAATTACAGCTGTCAGTCCAAGAGGATCTAATGTCTGTCTACTTGAGATGTCATGCATGACAAGCCATGCTGCTGTTCCAGGGATGGCTTGCACCTGTTACCCCTGGGCGTCTGGATACTGGATAAGGCCTTTGCCACCTCCATAGAGCTGTACGTAAGCAAGGCCAAAAAGACTAACCCACCACCCTAGAAAACATAAGTGGTAAGAAACATAAGGGTAATGCTGACCAATGCCAGATGTGTAAACTGCAATATGCATGCTCCTGAGGCACTTCCCAGTATGGAGAACATCGATGTCTGTGCAGTGACAGAAACCTGCTGCAAGCCTACTGACAGCACACCAGCACCACCAGGTTATACCTCATATCATGCGTTATGGCCCCAACACCTGGACCAAAACATCAAAGGAGGGGGAGTATCCATATGCAGCACAGACACCCATACGGCCAGGTAACTGACAATGCACCTAACTGTAGTCTAAACTGCTGTACAGTCTGTAGCATGCGACAGACCACATTCTCACACACAGGAACCCCACCTAGACATCCTGAAGACACTGGACAGTATGAATGTCCCACCAAATACCAAACAAGGTACTCACAAATTACCACATAGGTGGTAAACCATTATGTATGCAAGGAGTAATCAGGGACCTAGGGACACAAGTCGACAGTAAACTGTCATGTGACACTCACAATGCCAATGTGGCTAGGAAGACTGTCTATATTGGACACCGTATCATGAAAGGATTCACATCTACATCAACAGAGGTCACTGTGCCCCTGTACTGCTCTCTTATCAGACCCATAATCTAGTACAATGACTCATATGGGATGTACCTTACCTGACACCTGCAGCGGTTAGGAAGACCTCAAAGGTACCTCACCAAGAGGATAAAGGGTGTCAAATATATGTCATATGCTGCCTGGCTGTAGACACCCCAGCTGAATGCAGTCACAGACTGCCTACACAGAGGCATTGCATGTCTGTTGTACAAGGCCATGTCCAACACAGGAGTATTGGACATGCTCCACCCCAGGAAATCAAAGCCATTGGAGCTGTGAGAGTGACAGATGTCAACCTCAACACATAATGAAATAGGATGTGCTGGAGGGACAGATACATAACCCAGAGGCTCCCCACACCCTGGAACAGGATCCCACTCCATGTTAGGCAGAGCCCCTCACTGACACCCCTCAACAGGAATATTGCCAAGTGGATGGATAATCGTAGATGTACACTGGGGGTCTTCACTGTGTCACGTCCAGACAGAGGCACAGTAAAGTAAATCATAAATGGCCATAATATTCACATAGCAAGGCGGCGAAAGACACACACACTCTGGCTAGGCTTACTAATGCCCTAGGGTGGATAGCCTAGTATGAACCTATGAACTTATGAAGATACAAATTGTACAGGACGCTAAGGATAATCACAAGGCTTACTCAACTGATGGTAGGAACCATGTTGGGAATTCACAGATATGCTCGAATCACACAGATATTACAAACAACATACCAAACACACACACATATTGCCAACATACAACCTGACAGGTGCAGTGCAAACCCCCCCCCAGAATGCAAAATATCTATCCCAGCAGACTGCTGGCCCCCTGACATTGCAGATGCTGAGGTAACAGCCATCATCTACAAAGCAAAACACACAGCAGCAAAGGTATGAGATGGTGTCCTGGGCTGAGGCCAACATGGACTCCAAGAAGAATGGAATGCCAAATCACACAACTGCTCAATGTCAGCCTTACCACAGGATATGTACCCAAAGAGCAGTGTACAACAACAGTGGTCCTTCACAACAAAGGTGTTGCCTGAATGGATACTGCAAACTACCACCCCAGGATCCTGACAAGCTTGGTCTGCACAGCTATGGAAAGGATCAGCATGTACCGCAGACATAAAGCTATTGGGGACCTACTGACACCAGACCCTACCCAGTGTGGCTGCTGTAAGTGCAGATCCTGCCCCTAAATATGTTTGACCCATTTGAAACAGTCATCAAGGTCATCAATGAGGGCAATGTGGTCCACACAGCATAGCTGGACCATGCAAATACTTCCAGACAATACCCTACGTGTTCAGTATGGATATGTTCACCAGCTGAAATATAAACCCCTATGTCAGTAGAGGGGTTGCAAACCAGACCAAGGACAGAACTGGCATGGTCAGACATGCTGCATCCATGTCAGACTACAAACCAGATATAACTGGCATCCCACAAGGCTTGGTCCTGGGACCTCCCTCGTTCTATATATATGTCCCATAGGTACAGGCCAACATGGAAGGACTGTGACTGAACATGTATGCAGAGGAGTACAAACTGCCCACCATATCTGACCCCCAGCTGACACAAGCAACCCACAAAAGGGCCACATAGAAACAGACAACTGGTGCCATAGCCATGTCAGCAAGCTAATTGCAGAAATGTGTATAGACAACCACCGTGGATATACAGTAAGTGCCCACCAATTACCACACAGGTGTTAACCCATTACGTACCTAACATGTAATGAGAGACCTGGGGACACAAGGTGATAGATATCCTGCATTGGACAAACATGTGGCTGTAGTGTTCACAGAAACATACCATATACCCACCCAATCATGAAGGTTGTCAGATCTAGAAAAGGGGAGGTCACTGTGGCTCTGCAGTCATCCTTCATCAGCATCACAATTGACTACAATAGCCCCTGTGGGATGTACCTCAGCAGACACCTCCATCAGCTGTAAAGACCACAACAGTACCTCACCAGGAGTAGCAAAGAGCATGAACAGATGCCATGTGTTGCCTGATTAAACAAACTGCAGCTCCACACACTGCCATACTGCCCACCCAGAGGCAAGCTGTGCCTGATGTATGAAGCCATGTCCAAGCTGGAATCAATGAACATGCTGCACCTTGTACAATCTGAATGGCAGTGAGCTATTCACATGAGAGACCTGAACCCCAGCACTGACATACATAGGACAAGCTGTACTGAATGATCCATAACACAGAAGCCACTCCCACTCTTGAGTAAACTCCCAGTACAGGTTAGCCAGAGAGTCACCCATCGACACCCCTCAAGAGGAATCTTGATGAGTGGATGGGAGATGGTAAGTTTACCCTGGGTATCACTGTTATGTCACAGGTAGACGGAGGCACAGTATACTAACCATGACATATGTCATGGCAAACTCCAGTTACAATGTGTGTCGAAGGACAAACACACTCTCTGACTAGCATCAGAAATGGCCTAGGGCACATCGCTAGTGTTTGCCAATGTCCACCTATGTTGTGGAATACACTACCAATGTTGGACAAGCCTGGTGTAGGTAGTCCATATCTGAACATAATGCAACATGGTCATATGTGCACAACTGGCCCCTACACAGTCTGTTGTGCTCACTATGAAGATGTCAAGCAGTGATAGGACTAAAGCCCAGGATACTGTCCACCACAGTGAAAGTACTGAACCAGTACACTATACGGTACTACAGTATTAGGTCATTATGAAAGGATGTTGACAACTGTATGCAAAGTATCCCATGCAATCCCTGCAGGCACAGTATAATCCCTGTTGTGGTCAGACATGAAGCAGTTGGCCAGTAAGTACACAACATGACACCCAACACACAACCATAAACGTGAGATAATGTTGAAGTTCACACTCACCCAAATATGTGGGGGACTGCAGAGTTCAACATATGGAAAGCTCACACTGGGCATGCTCGCACACTTTGATAAATGAGGCATATGTCAGACAACATGCCATGGAAAGGCTGAACTGGGCATGCTCACACACTTAGTCCATATCTCCATTTAGCAGTTGGCCACACATATCTGGTATTTGTACGTGTCATTCCAGGAATCAACCACAATACAGCAATCTGCCCAGTGCACACAGTAAATGACTACAGAGACATAAGTGATATAGTGGATCACCCTCATATTCAAACATCTTCCACAGATACACAAGTTGTTCATAGGAACAGGGAATGCTATGGCAATAAAGACCTGCAAACAGTCTAACAGCAACAAATATTGTGCATCTGACAATTAAACATATGGGTGTAGAGGTCAATACTAGGCTGTTTGCCCTAGGGAATGACAGCTTAGCCAGAGTGTGCTTGGCATCTACATCCCCAGTACAGTAGGCTACTGTGCCACTGTAAAGTAGGTCACATAAGGCAATGTGTGAGGCTAGTGTGCTGTGCCTCTGTCAAGCAGGGACACAGTGGAGATCCCAGGGTTTGAATGTGCTAAGCCACATCCATGTTGTTGGTGTGTGCTGGAAGAGGGTTGCTGAGGACCTCTAACAGTAAGTGGGCGTCAATAACAGACTGAGGGAAGCCCTATCTGCATTGTCTGGACAATTCCACTGTCAACACTGTGTTGTGATGATTATGTGGGATTGAAGTGTCGTGCCGGTACTGTTCAGAGATGTCCTCCCTCTGTGGGCTACAGCTCTGCAATGTATTAGCTCACTCTGTCTTTTGGACGGCTCATATATGGCTGGTGTACACCTGACAGGTGTCCTGTTGTGGAGCAGGCATGGGTATATGTGGGATAGCATGATCAATGCAAACCTTACACATGCTCATAGAATGCAATTGTCAAGGATTATGCGGAGTGGCCAGTATAGTCCCCCAGCATGGGTCCTTTGAAGTCGTCCACCCCAGTCTTCACAAGTGTAGAGTCTGCTTGTGCTAAATACAGTTTGTTTGCAGTGACAACCTTGCCTGGGGTGGGGATGGGATATGGATGTCCAGGGAAAGGTGGGTATGGTCAGATATCAACAATGGTGGTCTACCTCTGGTGTGGAACAGTGAGTACCCATGTTGCAGATGGACAGGTGCAATATGTATTCCCCCATGTGGCTGTGGTGAGTGGTTCTGCTATAGCACATGAACCCACAAATTGTAGTGGCTGTAGGGTAATGTTGTAGAGGCCTGAGTAGTTCCCACACACAATATGCCTGTACCTGATGTTAACAACTGGAATGGTGTATGTGAACACCTGCATATCCCGGCACTGTTCCCAGGGAAGCAAAGTGTGTGTCCTGGATGTGGGAGTGGTGTTCTGGACTGGTTGTGTTGTGTGTTACAGGTCCTGTGGTCACGAAGCATGGTATAGAACATAACCTGCCAGTGCGATGTGCATATCTGACCCTGAAGTAGGTGGCTGCAAATGCATATATATGCTATCCCCCACCTGACAGGTAGTACTAGATGTACATATCTCTGTAGAAATAAAGATGTCAGCACCCTATAAATACTGCAGGTGCAGAACAGATGCCCAGTAATTCGGATAGCACGCTCTGCTAATGCGTCACCCTCAAGTGCCATAATATAGTTAGGTAGGAGTTTGAACCATGCAAATGCTCAGTGTGTGTGGGTGAGCGGGGTTGTTGTGTGTGCAAGTCTGTGTGAGGGAAGTGTCCCTTTTGGCAACTGGGAAAACACTCTACAGGATGCACATTCCCCTTTCTAAGCACTGATGATGTCAGCACCCTATAAGTACAGCAGGAGAAGGGAAACCTCCCACTAATGCGAATAGCACGCTCCGCTAATGCGTCTGTCATGAGTGTCATAACATAGGTAGGTAGGGGTTTGAATCTTGCAACTCCCCAGTGGGTGTGGAGGGGGGTTAGTGTGTGTGTGAGGGAAATGTCCCTTTTGGCAACTGGGAAAACACTCTACAGGATGCACATTCCCCTATCTAAGCACTGATGATGTCAGCACCCTATAAGTACAGCTGGAGAAGGGAAACCTCCCAGTAATCCGAATAGTTCACTCTGCTACTACGTCTCACTCAAGTGTCATAACATAGTTAGGTAGGGGTTTGAAACCTGCAAGTGTGTGTGTTTGGATGAAGGGAGTTTGTGTGTGTGCATTTCTGTATGAAAGACATGTGCTTTTTGACAATCAGGAGAACACACTACATGATGCACATTACCGTTTCCAAACACTGATGATGTCAGCACCCTATAAGTACAGCTGGAGAAGGGAAACCTCTCAGTAATCTGAATAGCGCACTCTGCTAATGCGTTTCTCTCAAGTGTCATAACATAGTTAGGTAGGAGTTTAAAACCTGCAAATGGCAAGTGTGTGTGTTTGGATGAGGGGAGTTTGTGTGTGTGCATTTCTGTATGAAAGACATGTGCTTTTTGACAATCAGGAGAACACACTACATGATGCACATTACCGTTTCCAAACACTGATGATGTCAGCACCCTATAAGTACAGCTGGAGAAGGGAAACCTCCCAGTAATCTGAATAGCGCACTCAGCTAATGCATCTTTCTCAAGTGTCATAACATAGTTAGGTAGGGGTTTGAAACCTACAAATAGCAAGTGTGTGTGTTTGGATGAGGAGAGTTTGTGTGTGTGCAATTCTGTATGAAAAACATGCGCCTTTTTAGCAATCAGGAGATCACACTACATGATGCACATTACCCTTTCCAAACACTGATGATGTCAGCACCCTATAAGTACAGCCGGAGAAGAGGAACTTCCTAGTAATCCGAATAGTGCGCTTCGCTAATGTGTCTCTCTCATGTGTTGTGACATAGGTAGGTAGGGGTATGAATCCTGCAAGTGTGTGTGGTGGGTGTGTGTGTAATTGCAAGTGTGAGAGAACAGATCCTTTTGGCAACTACTACAATACACCAGATGCTGCATATTCCCCCAGTAAACACAGGGGATGTCACCACACTATCAGTACAGCCAAACAGGGCTACTTGCCCAGTAATGCCAATAGTGCGCTCTGCTACTGGGTCTATTACCACTGTCAGAGCACAGATAGGTATGTTTTGGAAACCCACAACTGCCATGTGTGGTTGTGTCACACAATATGACCATGTGTGGGTTGTTGTTCATAACAATGCATGCCATTGCCTAAACCAGCAATGGCAATGCACACATGATGTATGTGTGTGACACATACACATATATACCTGTGACCTTCAGTAGTTACCATGTTTGACACGTGTCTCAAGTGGATAAATGGTATTTGCAATGCATAACATTATGACTGCGTCTTACTGTGCAGGGGCCGCATGCGTTATGTGTATATACAGTGTGAGTTGTATATGGTATAATACCAACAGCAGGGGATACACATCTGGTCTGGGATATATAGTCTACATGTAGTCGATGAACAGGTGCTGCATGTTCCCACCTGTTGTGGGAGTGGTAACATGTTGTTCCACTGCAATTCAGTGACTACATGCTGGGAACCTTTCAGCTAGTGTGTTGTAGCTACAGTAATGCTCACGCACAATGTTTGGCTGGATGCAGTCCAGCCATATAAAGACATTTCTAGAGACTGTCATATTGCCAGTGTTGTTAGGGAGGACAGGTGGGTTTCCTGTGTATGGGAGGGTTGTGTGTGCCAGGCTATGAACCAGAAGGCAGTCCAACACACTATCTGCTCCTGGATAGGCCCTGATGCTTTGTGCTGTGCCAACAACCTGGAGGTGTGTGTATCTGTGGTGCCTTGAGATACCACCCCCCTGTCCATGTGTGTTACATGTGTAGGGGACAACAGGCATGGTATAAGGTATAACCTGGCAGTGATGGGTTGCACCTGTGAGCCATGAATCAGGAATCTGGTACTGCACAGATATTGCAGTTCACCGTGCTGAGGACAGTGTCCAGTGCATGCATCTTGCGGTGTACACTGCTGGTGTTGTGTAGCATCACTGTTAGTGTCCTATCCTGTGTGATACCCGCGGAGGTGGCTATGTAATCCGTGTCCTGCAGCAAAAGGCACTATGTGTGTATCAAGGGGCTTCGCCAATATACAATGGCCCATGGGTGTCATGTGCAAGCTGCCCCTCGCAAATCATTGTGGCTTCCCTAGCATGTAAGCACACGTTGACAGCCATTGGATACCCTATGAATGACATTGGAGATTGAGCAGAATGTAGACATAGAACACCTTCCTACATATTGTGGTAGCATACCTGGTGAGGGTAAGATGGCAACCAAGATCAGGCTCATACTGGCCTGTGCCACATGCTGAGAGATCCCTTCTATGTTCCCCATCATGTAGTCCAGGGAGGTATGTCTCAGGTCATCCATAGTGGCATGGACAATGACTGAGTCATATGTGTCCATGCCTCTGACTGACCTGTATGCATGTGTTTTGTGGTGGACCATAGTGCCCCACGGGCATATCACTGTGACCTTCACCATGTACAGCCTGTTGAGCAGGACCCCACTGCAGCGGCCAAGAGAGGTACCTGACACATCTCTAGCAGGTGTGTTGTGTAGCCCTACAGGCTGTGAGTGTGTGGCACACGGGATGTGTGTGCCATGTGTGGCATGTGCTCTGTTCCGACGTAACGTATGCCTGTGTGCCAGCTGCGGAGGTGTGTCATGCTCAGGCAGGATGCTATTCTGAGTCTCCAAGTATGCCCCAGTGTGTTCGGATTGCTGTCAGTGTGGGTCTATGTCAGACTGGTATTGTAGTCACTGTAGTATGTCATGCCACCTGACAGGGTATGGCAGTACTGGGTTCAGAGTGCTCAGTCCCCAGATTGGCTATGTGGTGACATCTCACACGTGTGTTGTACGTTCCTGGCCAGGGGAGAGGGTTGACTGCATACATGTGGCAGCTGTGACATTGCCACATGACTCACATAAACCACAACTGGACCATAGAGGTGATTCTCAGGTTACCTTTGCACATGCTACCATAGTAGTGTGATTGCCATGGTGATTACCAACACATAGGGCCAATGGTGAACAACATACTGAAGGTGAGTATGTGTGGGTGTACTGCTACTGATTTCATAGCACTGGCATATATGACTGCACATGTGGGTAAATGCCAGGTAAGTCATGTGCAATGTGTCACAGGCAACGTACATGTGAACAGGACAGACAGTGACGTTCTGTCATGTGGAAAATTGACATACGTATAGTACGCTCTGCAGATGTCACTAGGAGTCCACAGAAGCTCTGTAACTCTGCATTGCAGGTGGAAGCAGTGTTCCAGGGAACCCCAAGCAAACATGCATGCAAACAAAGCTACAGTAAGCAGGGCTGGAAGTAGTCCATTGTACAACAAAGAAGGGGTAACACTTACAGTAGGTAACAGTGCAAATATGCAGGCACTATCAACATGTACCCAGGAATGCACAGCTCAGATGTCCATGGTAGAACTGATATTATGTCATAGTTAATTGTGATTTGTATTACATTGGTACTGCACACATACCAACATGCGCAAACATCCACATTGCATAGTCGTTGTGGGTAACATGCCACCATTACTGCACATGTCCATCATTGCGTATCATTACTTGCATTAGCTTCTCCCCTGTGCTACCTATGTATGTGGCTATCTGTTGACATCCTTACCACCGGTATGCAATAATGTGCAGCTGTTACACTATGGTACTTACTATGGGTGTAGATAACAATTCAGGACAGTCATACAGTTACTGCATCAGGCATGCTGGGATATACACACAGTCATATCAGCACACTGTACTGTTACCAACATGATACTAGTAATACACTTCTATGTAGTCACCCTGTGCATCAGCAACGTGTTTACCTGTTCCTGCACTGATGTTGGAGATTGCAGGAGGTGGCACAGTTTCATCATATGCACAGGGTGTGAATTAGGTATGCCTGAGTCTGCCACTGATACCACCAATTGACATGTGTGTGTATGTGTGTTGGTGAGGGACAGCAGTACAGGGTGGGGCACTGTTGGTGCAGTGTGTGCATGTATGTGGTAGCCCTAGGTGTTAACATTTTGCATGTGTGTATGCATGCACACAGTTCCACCTCATGGCTGCCATATACTGGAGTTTGTGGACAGCCACAGACTGCACCTGGCAGGTCATACAGATCAGTGTCTGTGGGCACGGACACGGTACCTGTGCCTGGCAGGGGTGCTACGGACTGTATCTGGTACTAAGCCAGACTGGGTACTGTCATCAGAAGTGGGAGTGTGTTGACTGGACACAGGTCCCTGTTGGGACTGTCCAGAGCCACGTGCACATGGTCACCTGGGGAGGTCTGATAACAGCACAGACCCAGCATTGCTGGGGCTGCTGCTGGCAGTATGGGGGTGTCCTCGGGCCTGTTGTCATCCCCGCCGACTGCCAGCTGCTGCTGTTGCTGGCATACGGCCATGTCGATGCCACAACCGTCCACCATTGCCCTGGCTCATGGATATGTGGTTGTGGAACTGCTGTAATATGTCCCCACCATGTCTGTCTATGACATTGGTGAAATTACGGATAGCATCCGCGATGTCACTCATACTGTCAGTCATGGCTGTGCGACATGCTCTCAGCTCCCTCAGACCATGTCTGGTGTACCTCTCCATACGCGACTGTGCCTGCATGACAGCCCGAAACATATGTGAAGTTGACAGACCTCTTTGGGCACGTCTGCCAGAGGCAGTACGCCCATGGATTCTCCCACGAGAACCCATGGGCAACTGTCTGTGTGGTACCATCGCAGGCCCCTGCCCATGGCTGCTGTGTGGGGAAGCATGTGCCACAGATACCACATTACCCTGGTCAATGCCCACTGTATCCTGTCCATCACCTAGGGACAATGGTGACATAGGATGTACTGGCAGGATGACTGTGCGCAATGATGGGTTTACAGCTGTGTACTGTCAATTGGCTGACCAATGACGGACCCTGACACACCTTCCTGTGCAATTACACAGATATCATCATTATCAGTACCTGTGGCACCAGATTCAGGTTCCCTGCTGCAGGACACCAGAGCAGAACCAGAACCTGTGGGAGGAAGACAGGAAACACAGTTTACAATGTCTACACAATGTTACCAGTGATGTACTAATGCACACATGCACACGTGGACACATGCACACATGCACACATGGACACAGGCACACATGCACACATGCACACATGCACACGTGGACACAGTCACACATGCACACATGCACACGTGGACAAAGGCACACATGCACACATGCACACATGCACACGTGGACACGTGCACACGTGTACACATGGACAAATGCACACATGCACACATGCACATGTGCACACGTGGACACAAGCACACATGCGCACATGCACACATGCACACGTGGACACAGGCACACATGCACACATGCACACATGGACACAGGCATGCATGCACACATGCGCACATGCACACGTGGACACAGGCACACATGCACACATGCACACCCCGCAGTATACACACAGAGCACTACTGAGTTACACTATTATTAATAGCACTATCAGGACTATTATAGGTATTGTTAAAACACACTCACCAGCATGGATGGGCTGCCTTGCTGTAACACCGGAGGGACCTTCAGAAATGAGGGGATTAATGTCAGTGGGCACAACTGTGCCATTGATACTGCGTATGATACAGTGCAGTAGTACACCAGTTGCCTTTCACATGTCAGCTGCTGATATTGGCAATATCACACCTGCACAATTACATACTATGTTGACAGCTACATACCACGGACACACCTTACACATGCATAAACTAACAGTGTACAGAACAGTCAAGTGTACATATGGCATATTACCTGCACACTCCATGTCGTGTTGCTGTGTGGATCCAGCCTCCATCATAATGCAGGTGTGTTGCTGTTTATGTTCCTGGGCTGGAGCCACAACACTTAGGAGTAGCCCCTCCAGTCTGGTGAGGGGGGGATGTGTGGCCACCCCACCTCCTGTGGTGACCTGTTGCCTGTGGATATCCGACGCACGCTGACGGACATTTCTGATTAAATCACTGCAGTGATGTTGTACCTGCTCATATGTCCTATTATGCGTGCCAATGTCATTTACACTACGGACAAGGTCTTGCCACAGTGCAGCCCTCTCCTGCTGATTCTGGCTGGTGCGGGAAAACAGTACGTCATAATTCCGCACCAGGCTCTGGTGTATCTCTTAATCTTCTGCAGCAGAGTAGGCAGGATTTCACTGATGCGCCATGTCCCTGGAAGAGAACACAAACAGGATATCAGCAGACTATGTCAGCAATATATGGCACACATACTATACATGATACTCAACTGTAGTGATATACTACTACTCCCATATGTAGCACGTGTGGGTCTCTTGTTGGATACACAAGTACATGGCCAGATATCAGTGCTCAGCCAACACCTGTGCAACAATACCTGCCACATTCCATACAACATAGTAGCATGCCCCATCGGTCAGCACACTGAGACAGGTCCAATGCACAACCTCACTCTGGGGGTTCATACCAAGGTACTGTATGTGGAACGCCATCCACTAGTGTGATCTGGACACAAATTACTCGGCCTGGATATACATATCCCACCACCACCACCACCACCAGCACAGTAGACTACTTTGATATATATGTGATTAGACAGATATTCACTTGTTAGGACTGACATGGTATCCATGCAGCCCACTGGGCCAGTGGAAGCCACAACCCACACTGCTGACCCCTTTGCGAATGCTTCCCACGGACATCTTAAAGAATGCATGGAACATGCACACACATTTCTAACCCAGACCCTATGCACAAAGGTTAGGCATCCTGTCTGGAGGACCCCAGCCAAAGGCAGATTGTATAACGATAGAAGGAGGCTACTGCAGGACAGAGCAGATTCACATAAAGGGAAGGCATCTGTGGTCAGCACTGGTAATAAGCTACGGTCTCTCATAACAACATCCACGGCCTACTCTGGGAGGGAAATGGCCACGAACACTATAGACAACCACAAGGCCTTCTTCAGTTATGTTAGACATATGGACCAAATGCCTCAGATATGCTCTGAGTTACTACACACCTACTTAACATTCACTGAACACACAGATATTGGCAACATTCTGGCAGACAGGTTCAGTGCACATATCCCCCCTCCTTCTCCCCCACACTTAGAAATACTTATCACAGCTGAATGTAACCTCCCTATCATCTCAGATGTCCAGGTGAGGGCCGCCCTCAGCAAAGAAGAACACACAGCATCAATGTGACCTGATGGTATCCCTGGATGTGTGCTACGTGAACTCCAAGAGGAGATACAACCGCATATAAGACTGATATTTAACCTTGGCCGTACTACGGCATATGTACCTGAACACTGGCATACAGCAACAGTGGTCCCACACCACTAAGGAGGCACCTCTACTGACCCTGGGAACTACCGCCCCATAAGCTTAACTAGCCTGGTCTGCAAAGCTATGGAATGATTCATTATGGGACGCATATACAGCGATATTGGTACCTGCAGACACTTGATCCCACCCAGTTTGCCTTTGTGATAGGCTGATCCTGCCTTTTGAACCTGGTTGACCTTTCAAAACAGTCACTACAGCCATTGATGTGGGCAACGCAGTCCATACAGACTACCTGGACTTGCCTAAGGCCTTCAACACAGTACTCCACTCAGGCATCATAGACAAGCTCATTAGCTTACATGTTACTACATATGTCACATGATGGGTTGCACACTGGTTGAAATACAGAATCCATAATATCGATATTGCGAGAGCCATGTCAGACTCAAAGCCAGTCACATGTGGTATCCCACAGGGCTCTGTCCTAGGAACCCTCTTGTTTGGCATTTACTTCTCAGATGTGAAAGCAAACATGTGCAGGTTGTGGATGACAAAGTTCCCAGATGACTGCGAACTAAGCGCCATAGTCATTACACCAGCTGACACACACATCCTACAGACAGGCCTCACTGAAACAGACAACTGGTGCCAGGATCATGGCCTAACACTGAATGACATGTGATGTATAGTCATCCCCTTTGGGTGAAACTATGTGCACACAACTTCTCACATGGACATACCTATAGATACAGACCAATGACACATATGGAGGGTTCACAGTATGTAGACTATTAACTTGTTACTTTACATTACCTGTGTTTGTCGCAGCTGGTTGCATTACCGTTACTATAGCTTCCTGCTGCTGTTAGCCCAGCTTGCTACTGACACTGATGACAGCTTCAACTTAGTTTGTGTAACGTGTGTTTTTGTTTGTGTTCTTATTTTCTTTTTTTCTTTTTTTTTTCTTTCTCTCTCTCTCTCTCTCTCTCTGTCTGCCTCCAGACGGTGCAATGAAAGTATTGCATGTGTGAAGTGGGAGTACAGGATGCTTTTGTAGGTATCTGCATAAGTCCATGTGATGGCCTCTGCACCAATTGTAAGCCAGCATTTGTTAATTGCATGCAGCCAGTTGTGTACTGATTGCAGTTCTCACTGTGATTTCAAGACAGTGCTATAAAAGGGTATGTGAGATAGGCGTTGCCATGCTGGTATGCTGTGGACACTGTTCTGTGAGTGTAAAGGTTAGTATCTCTCTCATGATTCAGGCTGTGTTGTAGATTCACATTTCTCCATTCATCTCTCCTGTTTCCTGTACTAAGTGTGTATGCACACTGACACCTACAACTTTGTGTATATCTATATATATATATATATATATATATATATATATGTAAATATACATACATTTATATATGTATATTAACTGACATTATTACCTACTAGCTACCAACTAGCATGGCTGTTTCTGTTCACACACTACTATTATAGAAATCCACTAGATTTGACAGTAAGTATACATGACATGCTTTGTGTACTACACATCCTATATTCCCTTTACATTCATTCCTACTATTACATGATATATTTATTTTAGCACAATGTTCTTGTATAATAGTCATGGTTTAGTGGTAAGTCATGCAGACTACTGTTTTAAGGTCCTGGGTTCGGGACTGACAGTGGGATTTTATTTTGCTTTTGAACTGACTACAGGACCTGTCAATCAGAGTGACTAAGGCACTTTTAAGCAGTTGTAACCGGGTTAGCGCTGGTTTGCGTGGAGCTCCCACATGCGCACTGGCGTTCAGCTCCGCACACACCCGCTTACAACCACTTAACAGTGCTTACTCTGGCGCACACCCGCGCTATTTTCTTTGAAAGAAATGAAAATGGGGAGACAGGAAAGTGGTGAAAAAGGGGTCGCAAAGAGGGTAAGACAGTAGGGAAACAAGCTTGGGTTTTGCAGGAGGGATGTAGGTAAGGCCCATAGCTGCCCATTTCTTCATCAGCAACAGCTGTGCATATGTTTGTAATTTGGTGTGACATTTGAAACCTTCCACCCCTGAGAGAGGTGTCAGGACAACAATAATACTTGTTGTACAGCCAATTGTAATTGATAGTTTCCATGTCCAGCAGACATGTGTGCGGAATGGGCAGCTATGTATGGGGCGTAATTTTTTTGTGGGTACAGAGTGCCCTTTTTTTTTTTTTTTTTTTTTTTCAGGTGAGAGTGGTATGTCAGGTAAAGGAAGTTGGTATAGCTGGGGAGGTAGGTTGGGTAGTTCAACAGACAAGACAAACAAGACGCATACAGGGGTGGTGTATGACACGTGTGGAGGGGTTACACAATTGACAGGGATGGATGTTTGGATATCCAGAGCCCATGAGCCCACAGATGGCAACAGTGGAACTGATATCCCCACCCATGGGCAGTTGCCACTGTTCCTTCACTGCCCAGGACGGGGCTGTGCTGGGGGCTGTGTAGGCCGGGCAACAGGCATGCCCGTAAGTTGTGCCATCTGTGCAAGCTGGCGTAGGGGCCCAAGAACAGAGTCCCGGATCTCCCTACGCACCACAGTCCGGACGCTACGGAGGGTGAGTGGTGGTTCTCCTCTGGCCACACTTGCAGAGGGGGAACGGGCCCCATCCCCTGCAGCGCTTCCACCCGCAGGTGGCACAGGGCCACCGGAGGAGGGTCCAGACTGGGCACTAGTGCCAGGTGCACTCGCCAGCTGAGGTGGGAGAGGTGGGTCCACTGGAACCCGCCTTCCCTGTCGTCCTATGTTTTGCATTATGTCATGACAGTTTGGGTTAGTAACATACAATACCATTCGCAATTAGTTGTAACAGCATGCATTAGTATTCCCATTAACCAAACACCCAGATATTCACACCATTGAACAGCGAGCATAACACATGCATAATTTGAACAGCAATACACAGTCCAACAACATGCAGGGTTGATTGATGGCAATAGGCCATCAGGTTTGGATATATGAACAGGGCAGATGCATCAACATACATGCAAATATTTATGACCCAACAGGACAAATGTCCAGGGGTGTTAATTGTGATTGCACATACAAATTTCATGTGGAATGGATTATATGTGGTTATAGGGTGGGGTGAAGAAAATATTAACACCTTCGAATACCAATACATATGCTGTACATTTCTAATAGCTGCAGATATATACCCACTGCTGTTCTAACTACAGTTTCCTATATGATAACTACTTCAAGTTGGTGATAGGACTGTTACTGCTACATCAATACACATTTTATTGTTATTCATACACGTTCATATCTGGCTTTTTTCAGCTACATCATCCTGCTACATTTGCTTTCTCGACAACTGTGGATGTTTGGTATTTCAGACAATCATACTATCTGCATATTGCAGACTGAGAGCAACATATCCAGATTTTGGGATACACATTCCAGCTGCAGCAGCACTTTGAACACATTTTGCAGTTTGGTTCTGCTTGTCACATTCATTTCATTCTGTACTAACTGCAGTATACTTTATTCAGGGGTTATTGCTACTTTATTGGTGGATTCATAACTCTTTCTCACACTCTCTCACTTGTTTTCATTTTACTATTCAGGATGGTACTTACTTCTAGGCTTTATTGACATGTTTTACCTGTAGTTATTACAATCCTTTCCAGCAGTCTCACTTCTGTCATTATTCTGTATTTCAACAGGGATATATTTCACACATGTGATTTGCTCATCTTCTGCAGCTGTACTTTTCAACCTGCTGCAGGTTGTGTACTATTATATTACAGGTGGGGCATCTTTATTTCAGACTTTATTTCAGACATTTTCATTCTTCTGTTTGGATTACAGACTGCAACACACTTTTGTAATCAAGCAATACTTGCAGACACTCTTACACTGTTACTTGCACATTTTATTACTTAGTGACTACACTGCACTCTTTTGCTAACTGTCATACTTTTATATTTCTTTACAGTTACTAGGAGAGGATTACTGACCTGCCTGGTGGCGCAACCGCACCAGCCTATCGCCATAGGCTCTGCGGTTCGCAGAACGGACACCTGCAGCTGTAATATAAATGAAGTAATATTGGAATACACATCTCCATAATATCAGCTAGTTTAATTTCTTACATACATAATTAAATGTAACTTACTCAGTAGTGGGGCGTTGGGCATTTGCCAGGCCTCATGGATCCAAAGGTTCAATTGGTCCTGCTTACGTCTCTTCAGGTCCGCATGGTGGTGATGGCCCTGCTCACCAGTCCTTGGAATCCCTGTGGCACTGGTGAGATCATGAGCCAACCGGTCCCATGCCTCAGCCCTATATGCTCCCCACAGGACCTGGCCCTGCATGAGTTGGGCCTCATGATTGTGGACTAGGAGCCATACCATATATCTGGACTCCTCAACGCCCCACCTCTATGCTCGAAAACAACTACCCTCACCTACTCCTGACATTCTGGCTGCAAGTTAGTTCTACAATAGTTTATGCTGTGTATTCCCGCCTATGAGGCTTATATATGCCGTTTTTCCCGCACTTATCTGTGATTGGCCATTTTGGAATTGTATCAACTTCACAAAACCTGCTTTGTCATGCTCCACTTTCTATTCATTCCTATATATTTGCTATTACTGCATTTCTAAGTACAGTTGTCATGGCTTAGTGGTTCAGTACCTTGACTATGGTGTATGGTGTCCTGGGTTCAAACCTGGCCACTGCTTTTTATATTTAATGACTGTCTAGACAGGCTAGGGGGTGTGTCTGTGTAAAGGCAGTTTTGTTACAGCTTGCTCAACGTTGCCCGTCGGTTAGCTTGTTGGCACGGTGCCCAGCTCCGCACAAACGGGTTACGCTGGTTTACGCTTCATTTGGCTGTCAGCACGCATATTACGCTTAGCTCAGCTAGGGGCACACAGTTTCAGCGTGTTCGGACTCTGCTCAACCCCTGGCACTCATTTTGCACCTGTTAAACCACTACTCACCTTCGGGCACTCATTTTACATCTGTTAAACCACTGATCACCCACGGGCAGATGCACTCACCTTGTTAAACTGTAGCTCAGCTCTAGGCACATCTGGCATTTTTTATTATTTTGTTATCTCACATTTTTTCAAAATAAATGGCCTATGTCATTACATTTTACATAAAATATAATTTTATATGTGTGCATATATGTCAGGGACTTGTTTTGTGCTTATTTCACTAAAAATAAAAATTGATGCTGGGGGTGCTCGAACCATGACTACCTGCTCTTCAGCCGACGTCGCTACCACTACACTATTGCTTTTTGGCTTACTTTGCATATTTAGTTCTTATATGCTTTTCCACTTAAGGCTAACTGTGGCTACGCGCCGGGCACGCCCGTGCAAACGAGCGCACTCACGGGCAAACATCTTTACAATTTAAAAAAATATATATAACATGTTCATTTATATATTTTATGTTCATAGTCTGTGGGGGCATGTGTTGTGTTGTGCTTATTCACATTTCCATGGACTCTATCATGGGTGTTTACTTTGGGCACTTTTACTCTTCTGGGGGCGTGTCCGCTTGCAGGGCTCGGCCTACGGGCACGCCCCCTACTGTCTTCCACGGACCGTGTTAGCCTTAGGTGTGATTCAGCATGCCCTCATGCATATGCATGACATGCTGACATCACACCGTTTAACTGCAGCCTCCGTGTAAGCCTTGTATCTCTTACACGGAGGCTTCGTGAATCCTGCCCATAGTTTAAAGCAAGGTGCAATGCACATCATATAACAACTTTAAAAACTGTTGTATACCACATGCTGCCAGAGCAACTTTTTATTTTTTTTAATCAGTAATATTTAAAGAGCAGTTTCTAATAAAATAATGGCATATAATTACCTGCATTCCTGCAGCACTGCAGAAACGCTTGAAGTTTTTCAGCAGTGTACACTGTGATACAAATTACATCTAAAATCCCTATGTATTTATAAATGCTATACTTCAATCTTTTGCTAGCATGTGTTCACAAAATGGATGTCAAGAAACTTATGCCTCAAGCTTATTTCTTGATATCCACTTCTCAAAGATGTAATCTGGTTATCATCAGTAAAGTGATCATAATCCTTGATGTTATGATTACACATTACTTCCTTCGCCCAAGTATAGCCTCTGTGACAGAGTTTTATTGTTCTAATATTTAAATGCATTTTGTGACATAGTGAATGTTTCATATGTGCAAACTATTTGTATACTATAAGCCATGATGTGCATATACCATGTAATACTGTAATGGAATCTTGTACCAGCTAGTCAAATTTAAAGTACCTTTTGGGGTGCTGTTAAAACGAAAGTTTGTCGTCTAGACAGGAAGACAGACAGACAGACAGACACATTTGCCTGTCTTAAAGAATACAAGAAGCTGTAGGTACCTACTGAATACCAGAAGCTGTGGATTTACTGTGAAATACTAGTTTACCAGTGGATTACAGGGAATGTGAGTTGTGATACACTTGGAGGTTTTATGCAGCTTATCCTAAGTGCAAGACCGAGAATAGTAAATAGGTGGGCTGCTGAGTTTCTGAATGACTTTAAAATCTGAACTGAACTGAAACTGCCTGAAGCAGTGTACTTTTGTTTTCTTTTTGATGGAAGAATTTTTAACTAATATACTTGTGCTGTAAATAAACTGCACCAAAACCACAAAGGGAGTTTCCAGTGTGATTAATACACTATAAATCAATAAACCATTTAGCAAAACCAAATAACAACTAAGTAGTATGCTGAGAGGGAGCTGAAGCAGTCTAACACAGGCTTTATATTTGCATTTCTAGAACCACATTACCAATTACTATTGTTAGAGTCTACAGGGAATCATTAGTATTAAGCTGACAGAATTTTAGCAGCAATTGAACAATGCTGTTGTTTTTCTTTTGGCTTTTCCCGGTTAAGGGTTCACCACAGCAGAACTCCGGTCCGCTAATGATTGACAGTAGATTTTTTTACGGGTGCCAGCTCAGCTATATAATGAAGTATTCATCAAGGCTGCAAACATGGCTAAGTATATTAAGCTGTTGTAGCTGGAAATAGCATTAGTACACTGTAACAGTGTTAACTGGTCTTTTATAAACAACAAAATATAACTATCCTGCAAATAATGTTTGATGAGTTTATGAATAATCAGCTATCTGTGGCTGTCAGTTCTCTAGGAATATCCTTATCTGTACTGGAATGTGTCTGTGATCTCAGTCATCACTTGTTTACCTGAGGAAAATTAGGTGTAGGGTTATTTAGAATCCACCTACTGTGGTGTGTTCACATCATTCTTCCATTCCTGATATGGTGAGCAGCTTGAGATTGTATTGACCTTTACAGCTTTTATTATTATTATTTTGTTGTTGTTTTGAAGACTATCTGATGTGTCTTACCCTTCCTTCAATCCATTTTCAATACCTACTTTAGTCAAGGGCAGAACAAACTAGAGCCTATCCTGTAATGCAATGATTATAAGTCAGGAAACAAGTCTAGAATAAGATGTCAATCTACTGAGCACACACACACACACAGACACACACACACACACACACACTCTCTCTCCACACTTAGGGTCAATTATCATTTACCTATGCCATGTCTTTGGCATGGGATTACTTATCCTAATCACTGCTCATATGAAAATGGAGACAGAGATAGAAGTGTACAGATAAAATGAATATATGTTAGTGGAAGTGATGAGAATTTGAAAATATTTGTTCAAAAAACAGAGTAATGAAACTTATATGTTGTTGTTTGTTTGTCTTTTCCCAGTTAGGGATCACCACAGCAGAACTCTGGACCACTAATGATTGGCAGTAGATTTTTATGGTGCCAAGTTGCCAGCCCGACACTCAACCTTCAGCAAAGGCACACCCATTCACACATGTCTTTCGGAGGCCACTCGACCACAAGGAAGACATGCAGACTCCACACAGAAGGCACTCCAGCTGAGAATCGAACAGTAGAATCTCTTGCTGTGAGGCAACAATGCTACCGCTGTACTGTGTGTGTGTGTGTGTGTGTGTGTGTGTGTGTGTGTGTGTGTGTGTGTGTGTGTGTGTGTGTGTGTGTGTGTGTGTGTGTGTGTGTGTGTGTGTGTGTGTGTGTGTGTGTGTGTGTGTGTGTGTGTGTGTGTGTGTGTGTGTGTGTGTGTGTGTGTGTGTGTGTGTGTGTGTGTGTGTGTGTGTGTGTGTGTGTGTGTGTGTGTGTGTGTGTGTGTGTGTGTGTGTGTGTGTGTGTGTGTGTGTGTGTGTGTGTGTGTGTGTGTGTGTGTGAATGCACAGAGATGTAAAAACATAGTATGCTAAACGACATGAACTATCATGCTTCTGCTGTAGTGACTATTCAATGGAAAAGAAATAATATGTTGTACTTCTCGACTCAGAACTTCAAAAATAAAATAAACATGGGAAACCATATTAGTATGTTATTGACTTGAAGTTTGGACCGTCTTCGTGATCTGGTTAGTGTTTGTTCTACTTTTGTTCTTTCTTTGATTGTTTGTTAACGTCTTATCTCACTAAAAAATATGTTTATTTTTTTTTTATGTTTGGTAATGTTTTTTGTTTCCACTGCGAAATTGCTTTTCTTTTACTTGTTTGAGGTTGAGACCAAATGAGGTACTAATTGGCTATATCCTTTTTGTGTCCCACTAACCTTCTAAGCAGGACAGATTAACCTGTGAGATGTGATGTGGAACTATAATTTTTGGTTATTGTAGCTATATTAGTGTTGGTGGCAATGATTCCTCTTAATGAGCATACTATACATCTGTCGTTAAGTGTGAAAGAAAATTGGGTGCTATGATTCCCAAAGTGTGAGCTGCAGCTGGGGGGGGCATGGTTACAGCTGTCAACTGTTCAAGTTTGTTGCCTCATTGGTCTGTTGCAGTTTGTCAGAAAATTGCTAATTTCAGTAACACGCCTACAAAGTCTACTTATTGATCTTATAGAAGTTGCTAAGATAACAGGAACTGTGATAAACAGTGAGACACTTCATTTCTTATCCTTCAGAAAGTGTATACCAACACAGTTTCTGTTATCTTAGTAACTTTTAAGTCTATGGGATCAATAGGTAGAATTTGTAGGTGTTCTTTGGTTATAGTACATGGTATCTTGTTGTAGCCATTCAAAGGATGTGCTCAGCCAAACTTCAATGTTAAAGGTTTATCTTGTACACAACTTTTTTGTAGGGATGGGGGCAGGACTTGGAGCTACTGGGTACTCCAGTGAGGCTGTTGTAATGAGTGGGTTAAATGACGTATGTTGACGTCCTGGCTATTGAGTGACATCTTACTAGATACTTCAAACTGCCTTCAAATCTAGTGCCTGGAAAAGGCCATATAATACCTGTGCATTGGGACTCAACAAGGAGTGGGTAGTATATCTCCCTATATCTTGTATGAAGTACCGTTATTAGGGAATCGCCACAAGATACTAAACCTGAGTAATCATCTATCTCTTTAAAATAGGCTCTGCCTATCCTAAACTTCTCTTTAACTGTTCTACCTTCCTTATTAACTATAATTACCATTTCCCTCTATATTACATTATTTCCATCCTTTGTGGATACTTATAATTGAGAGAACTCTTTATTAATATTATTATACAATAAGCTGCCTCTTATTATGTATTGTACCTGTCTGTTGTATTGTACCTGCATTTTACACTGCTATGTTTTCTGTCCTCTATGAAAAATCTGTGTTAACCTGTTATGTGCATTGTATATATGACTGAAGTTGTGATATGTTATTTGCTGTGTTTGTTTTTATTTTCATGGAGCTTATCTCCCTGGGCCTCTACTGAAAATGGGCATATATCCAGTTAGACTAGCCCAGTCAAAAAATGTAAAATAAAAAAAAAAAGAAAAATGTTTGCAAAGTCAAAAATGTCTAACAATTAAAATTATGATGCAAAATATGATGGTACTTTTAATTATTTCTACAGATGGTCATACAAGAGGACCTTATTGATTAATTCTTCATGCTTGGTATGAATTAGAAACTCTTTACACTGAGTGCCAGGCCAGGGAGAGAGTACCTGTCCTGCACTCACTCTACTTTGGAAAATATGACAAACTAATCAGCAGTTGATTCTGTGTTTTCCAAGCCGCTTTGTGAAAATGTTAAGGGGAGAGGGGCAGAACACAGACCACAATGTGTGCGTCTCTAGCAGTATTTTATATTATTATTAGCAGTAGTATAGGTGTAATAGTGACCTCCACCATACCACTCAAAGTGTTAGCTCAACAGCTCTGGGCAAAACCAAAACTAATAGGTTGACAAAGGGCCTCAAATCAGTAGCGATTAACAGGCTTTACATTAGCGGGTATATTTGAAGGATAAAACTAAAATATGACTTCGATCCTGAACGATTTGCCAGAAAAACATTTTATAAGACAGTCCAAATGTATGAGACAGAAATCAGGATATTTTGCTAAATTCTGGACAGTTGAGAGGCATGCACCTATTTTAAAATCATACTTCCCAAATGTCTCTGATTTTCAGGGGCGACCTCAATTTTTGCTCAAAGCTTTGTTTGCTGTGTCCCTCATAATCCCACTAAAAGTGATTTGGGATAAATGGTGGTGGTTTACAGTTAATACATAGTGACACCAATTAGAGTTATGTACTTCTTTTACTTCAAAAAATACATGCTGGTTCGCATTATCTTATTTTGCTAACTTTTCGACTTAATTGTAGTAATTTCTTTTGAAATGTGCCCCTGATCGTCCCTGATTATGTCTGCATTTGTCCCCGATTCTGGAGAACAGAAGTTGGGAGAGCTATATTTTTAATCACTTTTAAGGTGTTAAGGATCTAAAAAGTAACATCTCAAAGGAAGAAATAGAAAAACCTGTGCGGTATGTGTGGGGCCGTTGCCCTCTAGCCCCATTAATAAATAGCCTTGGCTGCCTCTAGTATCAAATGAGAGACATCTGACAGGTAGTTCCCTTTATGAATTACATATCGTTGGGGGCATTTAATATCAGATGAGAGACCTGAGATGCACCCCTGAGGCACGCGCATGCGCGTGCGCACGCACACACACACACACACACACACACACACACACACACACACACACACACACACACACACACACACACACACACACCTCCACACACTCACACACACTTACTTTACTACAGTCGCTCAACCTCTTAATGCAAGAAATCTGGACAAAGCCTAAAAGTAATGGGGGTACAAAGGCTCAAAACTAGGGACAGATTTTAAATGTCGCTCTTACGAACTTAGAAAGGTGATAAACAACTGTGTTTGTGCTGGTCTGCCTTTTCTGAAGGATATGAAGACTTCAACCCTCAGTAATTTGCATGGGCGCCGGAACCATAAAGCAGGGGGGGGGGGGGGGGCATATTTCCGGGCTGGCTCTCTGTGCGTGTGTGTGTGTGTGTGTGTGTGTGTAAATGCCCCCGACAGGATACATCTGGTGGCTAGAGGTACTCAGGCACAAACCCTGTACCTTGGCTACAGGTAAAAAGAGCCTAAAGTCCCTAGCCAACTTCACTTGTGAATTTATGCCTCACATTTTTGTTCTGTTCCTCTGATTTTCAGGAGTGGTAAAACAAAACCTTTTATTCTAGCAATGTTCTAAGGTTATAAAATCAGTATTTGAAATGTGTCCCTATTTTGGGGGCGTATTCCCCCATTATTGGCTTTTTCTGTATTTTTTTGCTAAGAGGTTGAGAGCTATGGTGAGAAGTGAGAACTGAATTCACTAAATGATAGGATAGCCATTTAAGTTTGTCTTCCTGTCTTTCAAGAAACTGCTGGTTTAGCTTAGTGGTATGTTGCTCTGACTGTAGTGTACAGGGTTCTGGATTCAAGACTTGGTAGTGAAATGCAACATTTTATGCAAGCAACGTTCCAAAATTATACAAGCAATGTTTAAAATGTGTCCCTGGTTTTTGGCCTTTTGCCCCCCCCCATTGAAAATAAGTTCAGGAAGCTGTGCAACATGCCTATGACTTACACAACTGTGATTTTGTATTTATATATTGTGTGTAGAAGTAGACAGTTATCATGGAAATGTTCTGAATAGGGCAGTTTTGTTATTATTGGTGCATGCATTTTGCCTCATTGCCTACTGGAAAAATGTTCAAGCAATAAATTTCAAATGCAATTGTGTGTAGAAGTAGACCTTTATGATGGAAATATTCTGAATAGGGCAGTTTTGTCATTATTGGTTAATGCATTTTTGTTTCATTGCCTATTGGAAAAATGTTTAAACAATAAATTTAAAATGTGCTCTAACTTAAGTCTAACAAGTGTGCTGTATTACACAAGGAATATAATTTAATACAATCAGGAAGGTCAGTCAAGGAATGCATACATGTATGCATGGCCCTAAAAATGTGTTTGAAAACAGCCCAGAGGAAAGTGCGAAAGGCTCAAAATCATGGGCAAATTTTAAGCTTTACTCTTGTTACCAAAGCAATGGATGAACAGTTTGTACTACATTACCTTGATCTAGCCAAGCCTTTTGACACAATCCCCTACTCAGGTGTAGTACAAAAGATGAGCAATGTAGGAACAGACACTTACATCACCAGCTGCATTGCCATAGGCGCATTTGTTACCAAAGCAATGGATGAAGGTAAAATAGTTCATACCACATTACCTTGACCTGGCCAAGCCTTTTGACACAATCCCCTACTCAGGTGTAGTACAAAAGATGAGCAATGTAGGAACAGACACTTACATCACCAGCTGCATTGCCATAGGCGCATTTGTTACCAAAGCAATGGATGAAGGTAAAATAGTTCATACCACATTACCTTGACCTGGCCAAGCCTTTTGACACAATCCCCTACTCAGGTGTAGTACAAAAGATGAGCAATGTAGGAACAGACACTTACATCACCAGCTGCATTGCCATAGGCGCATTTGTTACCAAAGCAATGGATGAAGGTAAAATAGTTCACACCACATTACCTTGACCTGGCCAAGCCTTTTGACACAGTCCCCTACTCAGGTGTATTACCAAAGATGACTAATGTAGGAGCAAACACTTACATTATCAGCTGCATTGCCAACTTGGCTCACAGGTGCAGGAGATCAAAACAGGGGAAGAGACCAGTCACCAATGGAGTCCCCCAGGGTTCGGTGCTGAAACATTTTCTGTTTGGCATATACATCTCAAAAGTAAAAGGAAATATCAAAGAGCTTTGGCCAGCTAAGTCTGAGATGATTGCAAGCTAGGTGAAGTTATTGAATCCCCAAATGACTTAACCATCATGTAGGAAGGTTTGTCCCAAATAATAACTGGTGTCAAAATCATGACAATGGCCTCTGAGAACTGAGCCAATTATTTGGCATTTGGGAACTTGTGTGTACAGTGACCTAACTTTTGACCAACATGCCCAGAGTTATAAGAAAGCCTTTCTATATTGCACAGCTTATAAACAAATTGATTGTGACTAGATCTAGAGATGTTGTTGTCCCCCTTTACAAAGCTCTCATTATGTCAATCATTTTGTATAATGCCCACTTTGGCATGTATCTGCCATCTTCTACAATGTGTATGCAGGCCGCTCAGGTAGTTATCATGACTACTACATATAGTGCACATGTGAGGTCTACCAGTTGTTTGTGTTGTCTGGGGGGATAACGTTCCCCAGGGACATCTTATTGTCATACCTAATGTGCCCTCTAGGCCTGGTTGATGACACCCATCAGAAATCCACTGAAGATAGACCAGAGAAACAGCTATGCCCTATCACAAACCAGAATCATTGTGTTTGGGATGCTGAAGGCATGCTTTAGTTTCACTGCCGGTAGTGCCCTGCAATATGACACTGGCACATGTGTGAAAATCTTTTCAGTTTATGCGGTTGCACATCATATTTAAGAGGCAGTTACATCAGGGAGGGCAGTTGCAGGAGGAGCAGCACCCAGCTCACCAGGCAGTGGAGGCTCAGCAAAGGAGCAAGAAGCATTGAATGGACATGCTAGATAGAGACACGTGTAGTATGCTGTAGCACTAGCAAAGACAGCAGCTTGCAAACATCTTTGGCCTATAATACAGCATATAAACTACAGTAAAAGTGATGCATCCAAACCCAAAAGCCAGACTGTGCATGCCCAAGAATAGGCTGGCCATTCTGTGCATCAAGGATAGGCAACCCAAATAGTGAAATAAAAAAAAACCTGGTACAGTTATCCTCATTTACACAGGTTGGTGGAGCACACGTGTCCAGTGTATTCCACAGGGAAAAGTCTGAGTTGTGTACCAATGAAGATTTACTTTCTGTAATGTGTGCAAAATATTGGGCTGTAGGGGACTATTAAGGAATGTGTGATGAGGAACTGGCAGTGGCAGTTTGAGTGTGTGCAAATATTGAGATAAACTGATATGCATGTCTGTGTGTGTGTGTGTGTGTGTGTGAGCGCGCGCGTGTGTGTGTGTGTGTGTGTGTGTGTGTGTGTGTGTGTGTGTGTGTGTGTGTGTGTGTGTGTGTGTGTGTGTGTGTGTATATGTGCTGGGACACAGTCTCAACAGTAGCTGCAGCACTATAGGTCCAGGGCACACATGGCAGTGATTTGGGCATCCAGTGCATGTCCTGCCCATGATAATTGCCTCTGTCAAGGGTTGCATGAGTCAGAAAATTCTCCAACATCAGTTAATGGTAGTTCAATGGTGGGAACACTGGACAGAAAATCACCTGTAAACACAGCAAAGTACAAAGCCCAGTATAAGTCTAACCCACCATCTCAACTGTTCTCCAAGTGCTCATTTAATATTACAGTGCTTCCCAATAGAACTTGATAATACCTTACCTCATGCAGGTGCTCATGGAACTTATACTCATGATGTTCCTACAGTTTCCAAAGCATATTACATTAGAGATATGTGCAGTGATTACTGGAGCAATGGAAAGTAATCATTTTATAGTTTGCATATGCCAGTACCCACCTGGAGATATCTAATGGATATTCTCAGGGAATGTTACAGCTTTGCTCCAAGGTCGAACACCACACTGCAGGACTGTGAGGAGTCTGTTTCCCCTCTAAGACAGGCCAAGAACTCCTCTGTCTCTGTCAAAGGTGTCTCAACCAATGGCCTCCCACTCATTACACTAGCTTCCCATGCAAGGCGAAGAGCCTGTGTTTCAGTGGCTAGGATAATGTCAGTGACCCTATACCCGACCTACTCATAACTGTAGTCCTGGACACCAACATCACTGATGTCAGCAAAAAGATCCTATCAAGCACAATCACAGACGAGTTAGCCATTTTTGTTGCAGCTGTGCTCAAATACTCTTGAGTGTGGCAGTTCGATCTTACTGTTATTTCCAGCAATATGCAGCCCACACATAAGATATACAACTGCAAAGCTGTGCATTATCCTACCCAGTCACAAAGCTGGTCTGTGTCCTTTAACATATACACTTCACAAATGGTGTAGGGAGTGCCTTTCATTAGTGTTGATACTTCTTGTGTACAACACTCTCTGTGCCTCTCTTCCTAAGCTAGCTGTTATTCAAATACCTGACAGCCACTGCATATTTTCCCACAGCATCTATTTGCAATTAAAAACAGCACTGTACTTGTACTTGCATCTGCTAGTTTGACAAACTACACATCCTCTACACAAGTTTAAATTCATCTTTCCACAGTCTGTTTTGTTTTCTTTTATTTTTTTTTTTGAAAATAGGCGAACAATTCTCTGCAGCTACTTGCATTTATACTACACAAATGTGGACCTCTGGGTGTGTTTATTATGCAAATGAGGATTCAGCTCATGAATGTCTCTGAATCTGCCAAGCTATACATTGCACTCATGAGCAGTGTCTCACAAAGTTTTACATGGCATTGTACACACACACACACACACACACACACACACACACACACACACACACACACACACACACACACACACACACACACACACCTGCAGTCCTATGAGGTGCATTGTACATACTCAGGAATGAGAATAATTCAGGGACATTACTTGTATCTCCCAATTTCATCCTGTAAAGCATGGGGTCACCCAGGAGCACCAGCAGGGTCATAGTCACTGTATAAACTATGCAGCTGCACTTTGTTTGCCATATTTTACATATTCAAACTGCATTACAAAACTTCAGACCTGATATCAACCCTGTCACTGATCACACTACTAAGTTGCTCCTCATTGTGTTTCAAATCTCCAGGCAGGAAATAGGTGTGACCATATGATACCAGCCATGATTCTCTGGTATGAGACTTGGTGAGTGTTTGTGGCTTCTGAGGGTATTAGTTGAAGCAGGACACCCTGTTGGTGCTCACAGGAGTCTAAACTCTTTCTCCCTTTTTTCATTATAGAGACCACCAGGGCAATTTTCAGAGGGAATCATATCACAGCCCCAGTATAACATGGATGCCAGGCACTATATTGCCAAGGCAATGGCTGAGGCCACTGGTGTCCATGAAATGGCAAGCAGTGCAAGCACCACTACAATGATCTGATCCTAGAGAAACAGCTCTGAAGATTTATTGCAAGTACATTTTTCCTTTTTCTTTCTTTTTTTCTTACTTGTAAACCTTCCACTTTGGACTGGACTGCAGTGTATTAATGTCTGTCTTTTTCTTCACCCATAACACCTGAGGCCAAAGTGGTGAGTTGCCAGAAATATAAAAGGAAGTTTGACATCTTTTCCAAGCACAGGGACAAGTACACCTGTTAAGTATTCTGCCACATGTAGCTAAATATTTGTTAAAGTCACAGTCTAATTACTTGCCATAGAGCTATGTATTTAATGAATTAGCAGGTTATTTGAGGGACTGTATCACACCTGTTGCTGATTAGGTAGTACCTACCTGCTACTTTGTGCAGTTAACCCCTATAACGCATTGGTATAGGTGCATTTTAGTTGGCTGTTGTTTGGTTGTAGTGGTTATGCCAGGATAGCTCAGCAGGTAAAACACTTGTCTTTCATGGCTGTCAGTATGAGATGTCTGTGATATTTTCCTACAGCGGGTGCTTTCCTTCCATTTGCAGTACCCACAGCACATTACACCACTGGGGACTCTGGAAGTGCTATCCTGTGAATGAGATCTCTGTGGGACATAATCCAGCTGACTTTTATGTTGTTGCATACCACAGACAGGGTAACTTTTATTATGCATAGGGAGGCACTTAGGTAAGTAGGTGCAGCAGGGAGGCACAGAAGAATATACTATCAGTAAATATACTTCAATGTACACACATGCCTGTGTGAAACTAATCTTCTGACATACTCGGGCTGTATATTAACAAGGGTCTGTATAGGTGCAGCAGTTCTACTGCTGCCTTGATAGCCCAATAGGCAGCACACTTGACTTTCATGCTCTAAAGTATGCAGATTCTGGGTTCTATTCACACCTCAGGTGCTTTCTGCGTGGCTATATGCAGTACCTATATTACACCATGGGGAGCACAGAAGTTGTTAAGTTCAAGTTATATGTGCTTCCACTGGTAGCAGATAGCCATTATAGTTAGTTATGTGTTCTCTTGGTGCACTACAATCACTGTTGAGGTAATATGTTTTTCTGGTTCTGTACTATTCTATGTAATTTACGTTGGCATTTCTACCCTCCACTTTCTTTGTGGATATCCTTCAGGTTTATAACATTTCTTCATGGTTTGTTTTATTGTTTCTCTCCATTTATTTTCTTTTTTTATACAGTAACATCTACAGCATCATCTTTGTCCCTGCTGTGCCCTACCAGCCCCCCAAAATAGCACCATCTCCCCATTCCATCAGCAGGCTGCCAGGGCCACCTCTTCACATATACCTGTGAAGGAGTAGGTACTGTATAGGCTCTTAAGCCATGCCCTTGGTAGGCTTTACTGGTGAGATCTGCAATGATTCCGACTGGTGGATCTGCTAGGGTTACAGATCTGTATATTAGAAGGAATGAATTAGATGAGGTAGTCAGGGAGCTGGGGGAAACAGCACCTACTTACCTGCATGAGCCAACTGAAAAGACTCATTTTATGGCTTGTAGAATCATATCCTGTGTTCCACACTGGCACTACCAGACTGGGAAACCAGTGTTAAGATTCCCAAGGTAGGTTCTGTGGGCAGAATGACAGTGCTTGCCCTGCACACCATATCCCCATCCCCATCTCCCTTTTGTGTCTCTGACCAGCATTGTTTGCTGTCCAGTCCTCCCAATCACCATTGACTTCCCCTCTGTTTTGTGACATCTCCCTCTCCTTTGTGCACCCATCCCTCAGCGTGCCCGACTCTCCACTGCTAGTCTTGTCTGCCTTCTGTGTTTGTCTGTCCCCCCCCTCTTCCTATCCTAATGCTCTTCCCTTCCTTCAACATTCCTGAATTCCTTCCTCTGTGCCTCCCTGCTGCCTGTCCTAACCCTCTTACCTTCTTTCAGCTTTCCTTAATTCCGTCCCGAACTTATTTTCTCTTTACCAATATAAGCACCACATCTCTTCTCCCAAAACGTTACTCTGCCTTTTCATTCCTCAGCATTTCACCTTGTGAGCTTACTTTTGCTTGCTATCCACTTTTTCATAACATTTCCTATACCTCCATTTGAATCCTTTCATTTGGTCAAAAAAATGAAACTGCCAGTAATCTCTCTTTAAGGCTGTTTACCTTTTTTATCTCGCACGTTTGGCTAAGTTGCATCAAGTTTATAAAACATTCTTGTGACATACTGCAGGTGCTTTTCATGGTAACATACTCTCATTGTATTCCTTGCTCTGGCTGTGACTGGGTTATTTAATGAATTTCTGGGTTATCACTGCTTTTTCACAATAATAATCCATAATGAGATTCAGGTCTCATTATGCCAAATAGGTAATCAGTGGCCAACCTGGTGAAGCCACCTATGCCCGTCCACTCTTCTGAATCCTAGGGGATTGGCCATATGGCACTTGGCTGCAGAGTCAAGTACATTATTATATACAGGAATTCTTCTATTTAAGAAGCATATGCCAGTAACTTTGCACAGTGCATTATGATAGTGCAGATAGAAATACTCTGAGTGCATAGTACAGTACTCAAAATAAATCATGATCAACTTCCAGTGTTTTATCTGTTGCCATTTAGGCACACTAAATCACAGAAAAAACTCAAGCTGACAACTAAGTCATAAAAAAAGAAGCTAAAACTGCACTCTACACTATGAGGAAAAACGTACTAAGAACTATGCAGGATTTGGAAATACAAACAATAGTCTGCTAGGTAAAAAATAATAACATCAAAGATGACCTACTAGTTCTCTGGAGACCACAAGTTACTACAAAGAAATTCACAAACTATTTTTATCAATAACTGCAACATTTCTTAGTGGTCAGGTGCAATTACAACGACCAGTTTCAAATAGTACAAAACCCAACCATCCCAGTTCAGCTTTGTAACTATCTCAGTCAATGTTTTTTAAATAATTATTTTTTCAAAAATGGAAAAAATAAGGTTCAGAGTCTACAAATAAACTGCTTCCCACATATCTGAAGAAGTTAGAACCATACATTGCTATGCTGATGACAATGCTTATCAACAGAGGTCTGTTTGAATGTTATGTACCACATTTATGGAAATATGCCAAGTTAGTATAATTGTTCAGAAATGGTAAAACATACAATTTATTTACCTTTTTGCTCCCCTTTTACTGCCAACCATCTGGTCAATCACTATGACCCCAAACCAGTTTTTTTTTCTCTTTGGGTAAGACCAGATCATGGCATGGTTCTTGTGCAGGCAGCCATCAAGGGATTGTGGTGCTGAGGCCTTAAAATCTCATGCATAGTATGAAACTTCTCTATGGTGGGTATGAAATGGGTGCAATGTAGATCTGTCACCAGTGTGAGTGATATGTCCCCTTAGGCAGCTCTGCCAAACCTTTGAGCAGAAGGCCCCTATTATGTCTTCAGTCTCCACCCATATTGCATTAGTGGTAGCTGTATTCTGCATCACCCTTGCAATCTCACCCAATGGAAATAAAAGGGAACATCATCGCTTCACTACTCTCTCCTTCCCTAGATGGATCCTCCATTACCTGTACCACTACTCCAACCCAGGTTGGGTGGGTCACAATCAGTCAGAGCTCTATCACTGTACACCACAGAGTAGAAACTATAGAAAATTATACACCAATTAGCATACTAAGGTCTTTAACCAAGATACTAGAAGGCACAGCAGAGTTACGTCTTATTAACTGCATATCAATAACCCAGATGGGTTTGGAATCGGCCAAAGTACAACGCATTTTGTCATTCAAGTGGTAGCAGTGGATTCTGTTTGGATAAGGATACTAAAATTATTGTTTTGACATTCTGCTAGCTCTTTTTAGAACTTCTAAACCTGAGTTTTATATAGACTCACATAGCCTGCTAAAGTTCCCCAACAATGTCCCTAGATTCTCATTCCACATTCCTAAGCACCCTGGAATCTATCAAGGTCCATCCCAACACTCTCATACTAGGAGACTTCAACTACCCCGCCATCAACTGGGAGGACTACTCAAGCACCAATACACTGGCCCAATGCTTCCTGGAATTCATCAGTTCCAGTGCCCTGGACCAACTCATTCTGACCCCCACTAGAGGAAGCAACATCTTTGACCTGGTTATTACTAACATGGACGACCATTGCTCTACACCAGTAGTCAATTCCTTCCTGGTCAGATCTGACCATAAACTAATCACCATGGAAATCCACATCTCACCCACAACCCCTGCAAAGGTAACTACCTTGAAAAACTTCTCCAAAGCTGACTTTGGGCACCTAAAAACAGAGGTGGCTAACTTCATGGCAATCATGCCAATGGAAAATAGCTGCATGACTGCCAAATCATACACCAGTGCACTGTAGGGACATGTATATAAATGCATGGAACTAGTCATACCCAACAAAACCAAGATGCTTGCCTCCAAAAAAGGAAGCCAGTCTGGTGGTCCCCTGCCATTAATAAACTCTACAATAGAAGGAAGAAATTGTTGCAGCAAAAGGTGAAGTCCATAGACTGGAAAAACTCCCTTATTAGCCTCAACAAAAAGTTGAAATCCCTTATCGAATCCTCTAAAGCCAGCTATGAAAGCAGAATTGTATCAGACATTAAAAACAATCACAAAGCCTTCTATAGTTATAGCAAAAACGTCCACTGCAATACCCAGATTTGCTCTGAGTTACTGCACAATGGTACTGCCTATACTGAGCCAACAGATATTGCCAACATACTGGCTGACAGATTCAGTGCCAACTTTACCCCTATCCCCCCCTAAAGGACCAATACCAATACCGGTAGAATGCCATGCACCCAGCATTACTGCAGCACAGGTTAAAGATGCATTGTCCAAGGCCAAGAATACAGCGCCCATGGGACCCAATAATATCCCTGGCTGTGTTCTATATGAACTACATAGCGAACTGGCACCACATTTGTGTGCCCTGTTCAGTCACAGCCTCGCCTCAGGCATTGTCCCTACTGAATGGTGCACTGCTACAGTCATCCCTCTTCATAAAGGGGGAGCAACTACAGACCTGGGAATTATCACCCCATTAGCCTGACAAGTCTGATATGTAAAGCTATGGAGCGCATCATCATGGACCTGATTAACAAAGATATAGGAAATCTCCAAACTCTAAACCCCATGCAATTTGGCTTTGTGAAAGGGAGATCATGCCTGCTCAACCTGGTTGACTTCTTTGAGTCAGTCATCAGGGTTGTGGATGAAGGTAAGGCAGTGCATACAGCCTACCTCGATCTGGCCAAAGCCTTTGATACCATTCCTCACTCGGGAATTATTGATAAACTCACCAAGTTAGGCATCAACCTCTATATCACTAGGTGGGTTGCAAATTAGCTCACAGATAGAACACACAGTGTGAAAGTAGTAGACCCCAAGTCAGACTGCTGACCAGTCATGAGTGGAATCCCACAAGGATTGGTCCTGCGTCCTCTCCTGTTCAGCATATACTTCCCAGAAGTCCAGGCCAACACAAAGGGACTCTGGCTGACCAAGTTTGCAGATGACTGCAAGCTGGGAGCCATTACTAACTCCCCAATTGATGCAGACATCCTACAGAAAAGCCTCACTGAGACCAATGACGGGTGTCGAAACCATGGCCTTAAGCTTAATACCAAAAAATGTGTCATCATCCCCTTTGGGAAAAACTGAGTTCCCACTAATTACCACATTGATGGGAGCCCACTGAACACTGAAGGCGTTATAAGAGATCTGGGGATGCAGGTTGACAGCAACCTCTCCTTCGACCACCACATTGCCATTGTGGTCAGAAAGTCCTTCTATGTGGCACATCTCATTACCAAGGGGTATGCATCCAGGAAGAAATAGGTCATCATCTTTCTCTACTCTTCCCTCATTAGACCAATCATTGAGTATAATGCCCCATTTGGCATGTACCTCACTAGACACCTGCAACAGCTGGAGAGGCCACAGAAGTTCATTATAGTGCTGATCCTAGGCATTAAACATGTCCTACATGGACAAACTAAAAAGACTTCAGCTATTCTCTGTCTCATATCTCCTACTTAGAGGTGAGGTTTGCTTGACTTACAAAGCCATGTCTAACCCAGCTCTGTTAGAAATGCTACATCTAAAGAAATCCCTCCGACCATATGATCCATAGACCTCAACCTCATTACCACAATCAACAGAACATGCTGGAGGGACAGGTTCCTCACCCAGAGACTGCTCATGCTCTGGAATAGACTTCCCATACATATCAAGCACAGCACCTCACTGTACCTCTTCAAGACAAATCTTGATGAGCGGATGGGTAATAGAAAGTTCACCCCGGGGATCACTCCAGTGGCTCTACTTGATAGAGGCACTGGGAACTAACGTTGGACGGCATGATGCCAGGGCACTTCTATGGGCTAGGCTTGTAAAGGCTTCAGGGCCATTAGCCTAGCACACACCTATGAACCTATGAAGGCATGGCGTATTTTTATGTTGGGGAGGGGAGTGCAACTTATAGATGTAGTGAGTGAATGTTTAAGATACCCATTGTGCTTCTTTGTGCTATACAACATACATTGTGCTTATTTGTGCTATACATCATACATTGTGCTTATTTGTGCTATACATCATATATGACTAGACTGTTCTCTGCCGTGTCAATAATGAGTCAAGACACATCCATTCATCTCTTTTGTTTGTCATTATGGTATTGCCTGGTAAAGGTTTGCAGTGGTACAGAAACAAATCCAGATCATATAACACAATATACTACATAGTATACAAAAGTTATGTAATTAAGATATTTCTCAGTTCAAGTTTACTACATGGATCTACATTACAAAACATATTTGTCTACATAGAAATGAAAGTGTTGGATCTGACTATGCTACCATTATTTGCTGAAAGAACAAAATCCAAGATTTTAATAGTCAATAGACCATCATGAAAATCTTGAAAGCATAGATGATAATAATTTACCATAAAGTAATAAAATCAATAAAATAAACTTAAAAATGAACAATGAATTGTTCCTGGACACACCTCACACCCTTGGTCAAAAGAGAAAGTCAACAAACTAGGCTACCCTCTGTTGCCAGCCTTGTAGCAGTTAGTATACTTAGGTAGTGTAAGTATTGCCTAATGCTCACAGACAATGATCTTTTACTTCATTTATCACTATTTGTAAGAGCTGCAAGCACCTAGTCAAATTTGAAATGGTATTCCCACAATCAAGTTCATCCTGTGAGCATCACACACTTACACAACAATCTGTGCGCACACAGACACACACCACACTCGCACACACACAATCATATATACCAAATTATCGTGCACTGAGGCATAAAAAAATCCTTACTCAAGCCACAAAGGACTAGTAGGTGCAAGACCCAGTGTAAGCAATGCAATACTAATTAGTGACAATACAGCTAAGGGTCATCAGGAAACTGCAAGATCTAAATCAATTGCACCTAAGAAATCTTTTAATACAAGTAGAAATGTACTAGTGATTGGTGACTTTACATTCGATACATGGATTATGCACTCACAAGGCTGTTCAAAAAATAGGGTAACAGTGAGCTGTTATCAGGAGCCAAAATTGCTGATGCCACAGGGCCCTTAGCACCCTTAAAACAGACAAATACGAGTATAGCATGGGTGGCCCAAGTTAAGGTAAAGAACTTGGTGTGCAAACCCTGAGGGATATAAAGAAATAAAAGACAGGCATGTTACAAATGCAGGTAAGATCCTAATACTGAGCAGAATCTTCAATTGCTAAAAATGATGCCAATCAATAAAGAAAAAAATGGTTGACTTTAGCAATGGGCTAAAAACTTGGTTCATTCTAGTGTAATAAATTATGTGTCAGCATGGGATGAGATGCTTGACAACTGCTCTTGACTTACCACAGATGACATATATCACTCATTACAATGCTTCTACACACTGGAGAAAGCTTTTGCTGCCTCCATTGTGCAGTCTTAGGCAAGATCCTGCTGATAAGCCTCCCAACTTAAATTCCAAAACAAAATAAGCCGTTAGATCATACCAAGGTGGCCCTACTTAATGCTAGATGTCTAAACATCAAATCACCAGACCTTGAGATCCTCCTGCATTTGGAGCACATCCATGTTTGTGTTGTCACTGAAACCTAGTTTAAGTATCAGGGAGCACTCCCTCGATATCTGGGTATTGTGTATAGCACTTGTTAAGGCCTGATAGAATAAGTGGTAGATTATCCATATTTGTCAGAGACCACATTACCTTATGACAAATACCTGGAGACCTACAAGTGGAGCTTACTGAGATCTAAGTTATGCTAAATAACACTAGCTACCAGTTCATAGTGTGCCTCATAACCTCCTTCATTGGCACCAGAAAATCATACAGCATTTATAAATATTATGGATGACCCCCCCCCCCATGTAGCGACATTTTTATCCTGTGTGATTTTAACTACCCAGTGATTAACTGAGGTATCTATACTGCCAGCAAAGTATTCCTCCAAAAAGTCATAGATTTTATAAATGAAAACTGCCTAGACCAGTAAGGCACTGTACAGAATCAAAGTTGGAGGAATCAATACTTTAAAATATGGGAAGGATTATTAAGGCACTTTTAATTCCAAAGGAGTGCTTTACTAAAGGTACCTTAATGCCAAGGCCTTTTTTGCTTTTATGCGCTATGCTGTAATAATACATGGATAAAGACCAGTCATCTAAAAAGCCTCTGTAATGTTGAACAAGTGCAGCTGTTCAAATTGTTTTATTTTTGGGTTTATTTTATTGGTATCAGTACTTTTTGATAAAAAGTTATCATCATCTATGCTTTTAAGTCTCCCCTGTGGTCAAAGCAACTCAAAGATAGCATTACCCACTTAAACTGTTGAAGGATCTGTATTCATGAAGCCAAAAGCTAAATATTTCTTGACTCTTGGTTGTAAGTAGGACTACTGGCAAATCAGATGATTCAGACACTTCATAGCAGTGTATGTCAGTACACCACTGATAAGACAAATTCTTGTGAATGCCATTTGGTATTTCTCCTGCACCTGAGATCTTCTAGACAACTGCTACACAAATTATTTAAGGCCTGAAGGGTGTTGCCAACATCACTGATCATATATTAATTTGGAACAAAACCAGGATAGATTATGATAACAGACTGAGAAAGTTGTTGGACAGGATTAGACAAAATAATCTCAAACTAGACAGAGAGAAAAATATCATGTATGTGTAACTACTGTCAAATATATGGGACATGCCTTGACACATAAAGAAGTGCAACCTGATCCAATGAAAGTAAGAGGAATCGACCAAATGAAAGGTACCAGATAACCAAACACTGACAAGGTTGATAAACATGGTCAGTAATTATCAGTTTATTCTAAACCTATGAGATGATTACTTGAGAAACTCACATATTGATATTAAGTACAAGAGCAACAGAAAAGTTTCACGAAACTCATATCTGCCAGTCAGATTGCTATATTAGTAGCATTGTTGCAACAAGGACAGCCAATTTGCCTACAGTTGCAGTGCAATAAGTGAGGGGAAACAAGACATGCTTACTACTGAGAAACAGCCACTGTATCGTTTTAAACATTCTACATATATTTGTCTGAGAGACAAGTCTGTGCTGAGGCAGATAAGCTTTTATAAGGTAGTGTTTTTTTCCTGAAGCAACACCGTAAAACACCATTATATCTTTACAGAATATTGTCGACTGCAAAACTATGACTTGAAAATCATGTATAATCATGAAGAGTGTTGCACACTGAGCAGAGCTTATCTGAAAGAAAGGAAGAATTGTTGAGTCAAGACTTAGATGAGATGTCTATAATTCCTTACCTACTAATATCTGAGGAAATGCTGCAAGAGTTTATGAAGTGTAAAGAGACTGATACAGAAGTGTTGCTCATGACAGATATAGTAATTTCAGGATGGCCAAATGAAAAAAAAAGTCATGATGACATTACAGATTTTACATATAAGTCATTATGGGATTAACATTGTATTATACTTTTCTGCATTGTCTACATTTCTTATTGTAACAATGTATAATTTTGGGAAGTTTTTTTCCCTAGGCCTCAGTTAAAAAGTGGTTTTGCATGGCCTAGTCCGACCATATCAGTAATCAAATATATGTAAATAAATAAATAATTAAATAAAACCTGTGTGCTGCTCAACTCAAGCAGAATAACTGAACTTAATCAGGTGTGAGATAAAATGCTTTAGAACATTCATGAGACGCATCTTGAAACTGAGAAGTGTAAGGAAAAAGTATGAGAAATTATGTTTTGGCCGGGAATGTCTTTTCACATGAGATAATGGTAAAGAGCTGTCTGGTATGAAGCGTGCTTCACAGAAGTAGTGTGAAAGTAGGGAAGCTACCTTGTCAAATTACAGCAGGGTCTTCAAATGAACTTACTAGTGATTTGTTTCACTTTAACGACATGCTTTATCTAACGTGGGTCAACTGTTATTTGAAGTCTTCAGACTTTTTTATTAAAATTAGAGACATTCATCAAATTCTGCCATAATTATAATAAAAGTGATATTCTCCATTCACTGTATACTCGCTATCCTTATCTCAAATAATGGTCTTATGTTTATGAGAATTTAACAAGTTTTTACGAGAATGAGAGTTTAAAATGTTACTACAAGTCTAAGATATTCACAGTCCAATCTTCAAGAGGAGAGAGAAATTCAAATTAGAAAATGTGGTGAGAGAGCAAAGCATGGCTGCTTTATAGGTTTATTGGAACGCATTGACGCTGTGCTAAAACCTACTGAATGGACTTTCTCCTTCACAGATGCAAATGAGAAAAAGATTCAAGCGAAAACTACTAATGTCTTCATTGTTCCTCTAGCATTGCTTCTGCCTAAGGCCATAGTAGAAGTACAGAAGGTTTGGCAATAAGTCCAGAAAAGGATAAAAGGTCTACTGTGATATAATAGCAAGAGATGCAATTTACCTTCTGAGCACAGAATTCAAAATTAAAATCATTCAAAGCAGCATAAAACCACTGTAGTGAAAATAGCTGCAGCTCCTAGATCGTACATTATAGAAGCAAAGAGATGGTCATTCACTCAGAAGAAACAGAAGACATCTCTGTAAGACAGGACTGACCACATTTCAAAGTACAGATGGCTTGTAACCATTGCAAAAAGATGTGACATAAAAAAATCTCAGGAGATGCACATTTACAGTCTGAGGAATACTTGCTGGTAAGTCAAAATTACTCTGAATGAGAAATATTTCCTGATGATATAGCTGAGACTGCCACTGGGTTTTGTCTTAAAAATCTTACCTAGATGTGACTAGATCTACCAAATGAGACATTACAAACACCAGAGATGGAAGATATGTCAAGACTCAAAGAAGGTGTGATGATTTCATAGCATGATATGATTTTGAGTATTACAACTACTGATTAGAAAATATTTTACCCTGATTAATAACTTGTAAAAACATCTTCTTAAACAGATCATAACCTTTAAATATAGTGTGACTACAGATTTCATTGTAATCTATACTGTTAACACTGGTTATCAAACTGTCTGTAGTATTGTTTGTGCAATCACATGATTTTTGAAAATTTCTGTAGCCAGCATCCTATGATATATGGAAAACTAAAATCCATGTGTCCAGATATACCCAGAAGATTCAAGGACAGAAACTTTAAAGATCTCAGTAGTAGTATATCAGCAGATGAAATCAAATACTTTAAAATTTAATAAAACTAATATATAATTAAAATTAAATTCAATATAGAATTAAAATTAATTGCCAGTCAGTGCATATTTCTTAGTGATCACTATTAGTTGTTCCCTACCAGCCTTATATTATAGGATGTACCTCAAATCATTCAATTTGCAGGCTGGTCCCATTAGTGAACATAAGGTATTTACCAACACAAGCCACAATAAGCCCAAGTCAGCTAAATGAATAAAACTACAAGTCCCAACAAGCCCGAGTCAGCTAACTGAATAAAACTACAAGTTCCAACAAGCCCAAGTAAGCTATCTGAATAAAAGTTATTAATTTAATTTTTATTTATTTACATTTTGTAGAGTGGGTTAGCCCTACTAGGTAAGAAAAACATACAGGAAAGGTACAGGAAAGAATTAGCAGTAAGTTAAATATAAAGTTAAGTAAAATAGTAACAGTAGATAATAATCCAGTTTGCTAAGACTATGAGCACAGACAAATGTAAAAGAATAAGGTTGTACTGATTATGCCTAGGCCGAGTATAAGAAGTGAATGATGTGAAAGTTGGATATGCGAAAGTACTAGAGAAAAACAGGAAAGATGATGGGAGAGTGAAGGTATTTATTTATTTATTTATTTTTATTTTGTCTATCCATTAACCAGGTAAACCCAGAGGACAAAGTGTCTACCTTCAGGAGTGACCTGGAAGCACTGTCTGGTTAAGAACCTAACTCAGACTCACACGGTTGGCAAATGGAGGTGGAAAAAATCCAACTCTATATTCTTGTCTAGAGGAAGAAGCTCATTAACTAGGTACAAGAAAAAAAGGGGGTTAAGAAAATGATTAAGCAGAATATGGATGTTAAAATGGCTTATTGTAGGCACTGCTGATGCTAATGTTTGCTCTGTATGACAAAGAATTATGCTGAGTATGTACAAGCCGCGATGGTACAGTGATAGCATTGTTGCCTCACATTGAGAGGTTCTCCTGTTCGATTTGTGGCTGGAGTGCCTTCTGTGTGGAGTCTGCATGTCCTCCCTACGGTCAAGTGGCCTCCGAAAGACATGCGTGAATGGGTGTGCTTTCGCTGAAGGTTGGGCATTGGGCTGGCAACTTGGCACCATAAAAAAAAAATCAGCTGCCATTCATTAGTGGACTGGAGTTCTGATGTGGCGACCCCTAACAGGGAAAAGCCGAAAAGACAAACAACATGTAACAGTCAAATAAGACAGGCTAGGATGCTAAGTTAGCTAGATGATGCCACATTTAAGGCAAATTAACATAATGTTGAGATTTACAGGAGTTTTTGAAACTTGCTAAGTTCTCTTAATTCGTGTGGTAGTGTGTGCCATATGGTAACCAGGAAAATACCTGAGGCTATGTCACTTATTTTTGAGGAAGTATTGTTTGTTTTTAGGACACCTTTATTGCAGGATCTAAGGATTGTGCTGGTTGTGAACCACTGTAGTAAATAAAATGAGCAAGGTGTACTTATTGTTGTAAATTGTGAATTCAAGACAAATGCAATGGTATCAAGTTTAATGTATCAAGGATGTTGCAAATGTGAGTGCTACCTGTTGATTGGGTGGTACTTTTAGCAGTTTTGTAGTTGGCTACTTTGTGTGGCCTTGTTGATATTACAGATAGCACTGAAAAGTAATACACTAGCTAAGTTAATTTTTAATGATGGAGATCAGCAGATATCAATACTGTAAAATGCACCAAGCTTTTTGTTAATATATTGTTCTATGGCATTTGTATTTTCTATAAATGTAAGTTTATTATCAATAGTCACATTCAGTTATTTGTAGTGTTCCACGCTGTCAATGATGGCATTTTTAAAGAGAGCAATAGTAAGTAGGATCCATCCTCCTAAAACATTTAGTATACTAAAAACATGTTACCTTAGTTTAGCATTAGGGTAACTGCCCTTGGGAGTCATTTTAAGCCTAGCCAGTTATCCCCTGTGAAATTCAAACCCTGCACTTTATGCTTGTAAGGCAAACACCTTAACCATTAGGCCAACATCCCAACCCTTTTTTTTGTTACCTCTTTTATTCATGCATTTCAGTTCTACCATATTATGGCTGTCTGGGTTCAGATGATTATCATTCATGGAATTATTATTACAGATGTAGTATGTGATTTATAGTTACTTGTTGTCAACCTTCAGTGTTTAGATTGGATTAGATTAATAACTTTTATGAATGGATGACCAAGCCTGAAAGCAGGTATGCTGGTAAGCTTTTTTCTCCATTGGTCATTGTCACACAGTGTTAAAAAAAAAACATTAGGACACTGATAGTGAGTACTTCTTCAAGACATCCATAATGCTACAGCTTGCTGATTGTCATGTGCCTTCATTCTTTTGGTAGTTCTCTGCCATGTCTGTAAAGAGTCAAGGTACATACATTTCGCTTTCCTGTCTGTCATTATTGCATACTTGTCAATGATTGTGGAGGCACAGATATAAACCTCAAATTTATACCACAGAACCAAAAATCTCCACTAGAGGTTACTAGAAAGTCTGAGTTAGATAAAATATAGCCATTAGATAAAAATATAGCCAAGAACTTTTCAAAACATGAATCATTTTCACAGTCCACTAAACTATTAGTGTCATAGTTTTAATAAGCACAACTAGTCAGTTCCTTGTGCAATAAAAAAATAAACTCTGAAAAAAAAAACAAGGACATGAACAGGACTCTATCATATATTACCATAAGATAATCAGCATACTTGCACTCTGATTTTGTGTTGTTTCAATGAATCTTTCAGTCATGACTGACTCCAAAATGAAAATATGCATGAGGTTCTCCTTTATATACGGCATGTAGAGATTAGCTCATCTAGGAGTTCATGACATTCAGATTATCTGAAAATGTTGAATTTGCTCTACTTTAGAAAGCCTGCCCAGCAACAGTTTATCACACATATAAAAGATTTGCTTCTGAACAATTGCTTCCATTAAGGGAATAGAAAATGCATACTTGCTGCCGTTCATACAGCTCACTTGTGCTTTGTACTAATCACCATGAAAGAGTTGCAGTGCTACTCTTTCTTTATCAATGAAATGCTGTCTTCCCATTAATCAGAAAGATATTTATACATACAGTCTATGTCTGATAGTTAATATCTTCATCTGATACCTGTTTCTATAAGAAGTATCAAAATGACTTGCTGGCTTTAATGTTGTTGTGCCTTTCGGCTTTTCCTGGTTAGGGGTCACCACAGCAGAACGCTGGTCCACTAATGATTGGCAGTCGATTTTTACTTGCCGAGTTGCCAGCTCTGACGCACAACCTTCAACGAAGGTACGCCCATTCATGCATGTCTCCACACAGAAGACGCTTTAGCTGAGAATCGAACAGGACAGCATTTTACTGAGAGGCGACAACGCTACCGCAGCACCACTTACTGGCTTTAATGGAGTTTAGAAATGCTTATGGTTCAGACATCTGCTAGGTGTCTTACAACTGCTACCATGGCATCAGGTTTATGTTTTTAATGAAAATGGAATTATTGAGATACTTGCTGCATGGACTGTTCATTAACCATGTGTTTTAGTATTTCTTCAGAGATTTTGACAGCAAGCTGCATCAATTTTATGCAGATTCTTATAATCTTACAAATGATTCACAGTAGTACTTGAGATACATTTCTGTGAAAAAAACATTGCTTGACTGTACATGTATCAGTGTTATGAACAAGTTTCTCCCTTTATCTAATTATATTTGCTACAGTCTGATGCTGTTGGACATCTATGGACCAAATGAGAGGACTGGAGGTGATTTGTACCAATCTGATATCATACTGAACCCTTTACTGAACATAAGCCTGAAAGCCAGCACGATCTGGATGTGAAGCACGTGGAATAAAGTGACAAACCTCTAAAAAGCTTTACTTTGTATAAGTATATATTTATATACAGCAAAAGTTAGAGAAACATGTAGATGTACTAAGTATTTGACAAATCTGAATGTTGAGAAATACTTGCTGCTGTCACCTAGGAATTGTCCTCCACAGAAACAGTGGCAGGAAACAGAAAGAACTTTAAAACATATTCAGACACTTCACAAGTCATGAAAGAAAAAAAATACTGAATGAAATGCTTGCATATCTTTTATAGCTCCTTGTGTTTCATGCTGCTGTTCTATAGTGGTCACTGTCTGCTGTTAATGCTCTGCTGTGAGATTACAACATAACAGTGATAAAGGAACTTAAAACCTTACTAAGCATCTTTCTAATGTCAGATAGGTGCTTACCAAGCCTGCGTTTTCTTCAATTTTCAGGTGTAAACTCAGATGACCATACACTACAAAACTAGTTTTGTTCAGCTTTGATGTTAGAGATGTGCATAATAAGCTTGTCTTTCCCCTATTTTCAGAGAATAGTAATGCACTCCATGTATTACAGTTTGGTTATGCTTGAGGGCCTGATCATAATCCTTTGTATTCTTTTGTCATTCTTTTGGTATGTGCACATTCCTTCAGTGCCATTTATGTTTGATCCTTTAACTTAAATAAAGTTGTATAAATTGTGTAAATGTTTATATTCCTTAATATAGTTGTAGAATTAGAGATGTAACCTGCATAATGCCCACTGTCCACTTTTTTTGTAGGTCTATACTTTTTGAGTCTTACATTGTAAGAAATAAAAAAAAAATGCTGATTGCACAAAGCTAATTATATACTAAAATGATTATCTAATTCTTCAGCCAGTATTACAAAGAAATAATAAACTAATGTGTTATCTCTTCATTCATAATGTATTTTGAAAAAAGTAGGGCAGACAAAGTATATATGCAAATAGCTGCTAACCAGAACATGCCATTAAGTTCTAGACAGAACATGGGTTATAATCAATTTCCTGCACTTCTTACATGTTGCCACTAAAGGGCACTGTTTCATTAGTTTGTGACAAAACCAGTACGTTGTTTGTAATCTCACAAATAATAAAAAAATGTTATGAAGATATTTAAACTATGTGAAAAGCTGAACAATTTCTGACAAGAAAGGTAAGTGTAGATATATTTTATGAAGAAAATGTATGTTTATAAATCTGAGACCATAATGATGAAACTTAATTCAGGTAGGATGGCAAACAACACAGCATGATAAATAAGATATGATGACTTTGTAAACAAATGTCAGTCTTTATAAAGGAATTTATTCACAGGCAATAATAACTTAGATTAAATTGACTTTTTCGTTTTTCTTTAGGGTTATTTAATCAGCTTCTCCACACTTATTCTTGCCCATTTAGATCCTACCTGATGAATGTGTCTGAGTGCTACTACTGAAACAAATTTCTGCAATATTCACAGATGTAAGGATAAAATATATTTTGGCATTCTATACAGCCAAAGCATGACATTCTTACCAATTCCTTAAAACAATGTCAAGCAAGCTTTGTTTGTCATCTAATAGTAAATTTGACAAAACACACTTTCCATTCTGCAGTACCACCCACTTTGAGCCAGCTTTTCAGCTGCAAGTTTATTTCTCCCTTGTGGTCAGTACAGTTTGTATACATTCCTTTAGCCAGTAGGAATCAGGGGCTCCATGGTCTAGCTAGTGTGTCTATCTGTTGCATAAAGGATCTTGCAGCTGCTTATCTATGCTTTCTGCATCCACCTGCACCCACCCTTTACCTCTCTCATGCTCTTCTGAATGTTTTTTCTGCTCATCTTCAACCCTTTATTTTAAGTGGTAGTCAAACATGTCTAGGCTAAAGCTGGTCCACTTTATTTATTTTCATTTGTTTACATTTCATTTGGAGTGTGCTCCTTTTGTTCCTGCTTGTGTTGCCCAGCCTTTCTTCTGAGTAATGTCTCTTTATGTTCCTTTAGCTGCTTTACGCATCCCAACCACCCTCTATTCTATCCTGTTGGTTTCAATATAGTACAGCCTGAAACTGTTTTTTCTCATAGTTTTCTCTATCTGGCTTCCAATCATTCATGCACATTTTTTTACTTTTTATGCGCCTCCTTCTTCTTTCACATGGAGACAGGCAAGCACACACGCATACACACACAAACATAGACACACACACACACACACACACACACACACACACACACACACACACACACACACACACACACACACACACACACACACAGTCATATGCATACACAAATGCACACACATGTGCACACACACTTTGGCTAGCAGTCTTCTTTGCATGATGAAGTCAGATAATTTGCTAAAGCTGAGGGAGATAGCATCAAGTTGTTGGCCACTGACTACCTTCCATTCCAGTAAGATAGTGCAGGACCAGGTTGGGATGACTGCTTTTCTTTACCACACAATTACTAATATTTGTAAAAACAAAACAAAAAAAGACTGCATTTCTTGGCTCTGAACCCATCTTGATATGGAGGTCATTGCCCTCAAGAAACCTATTAAGCTTTTTCCATTCCCCTGAGACAATCCTGGTCTTCCCAAAGTCTAAGATTCTAAGTTACCATTTTCGTAAAAATTTCTCTACTCCTCTCTCACACACACACACACACACACACACACACACACACACACACACACACACACACACACACACACACACACACACACACACACACACACAAACACAGACACACAAACACACACAGTTAGACTGTTTTCTTCCAGCTTCCTTTCCATTTCCAATGTGATCCCACCGAACTTTCTGGATGACATTTTTTCGTGCCCCCTTATAGATGCCCTTGAAATGGTTTCCTGCTGCCCTCCATTTTTATGCCATTTTGACTTCTTCCTTCTTCTCATCTTCCTTTTCCTTGACTTCTTTCTGTACTGAAGCCTTAACAGATTCCCACAGGAATTTTATTTTCCTTCATTCACCCAGTTGTTCTATTGTTATGCATGATACTTTCTTATAGTTTCCCACCCTCTATTTCTATATCCCCTTTTCCAGTTTCTATATTCTTTGACACTGTTCTAATAGCAAACTATATCATAGCAGGGTCACTCTCTGCTAGTGGGGTCATAATGTTTATGCCTGTACCCCTTCACTCTTACTATGATGTCCAACTTCCTTTCCTTCCTGCTTCCCTCATTCTCTGTTTGTGTTAGGCCATGTTTGTCTAAAGTATCAGTGGCACCACATGTCAGTGCATATACTGATTGGGCCTTAATGACCATCTTCTGCTAACTAAGACACATGAGCTCTTATTAACTGGGATATGTAATGAAATTTCTAGTCACTCTGGGTAGAGGGCAAGTGTGTTCAATGCAATGGCACAAAGATTTGTGTGTTTGTTTGACTCGTGCTGCACTGCTTAAAAAAATGTAAGCACTATACAACTATTCAGTGCCTTAGAACACTATAGTGCTGCAGTACATAACACAGTGAACATGTGCATTATATGGGCTAATCTTGATCTATGTCCCAAAGTTGGTTTATTTTGTTTTGTTTTAGGAAATAAAATGCTCTTTATACCAACCCTTGCAATCCAGCAGGTAGCCAGTTTTATTTCTTGACTCTGTGAGCACTATGTGATGCAAACTTTCCTTCAATGAAAGAAAACAATTCAGATAGAATTCCTGGATTAGTGAAACATCTGTATAGTATAAGCACAAGTTAGAACATCAGAAATATTTTGTTTTGTCAGATTAATAGGTGGTAGCCACCGCTGCATATCTTCAAAATGGTTTCCTTGGTAGGAGTCAGCTCATCAGAATCCAGTACAGAAAGTACAGTTGTGTACACTTACCATAAATGCAGATGTTCGAGTGTATTCACTGTTGCAGTCATCACACTTGGGTTATCTTGCCAGGGGTAGCCCTCAGTTGGCCTGAATACCAGAGGCTTAGTCTTTCTGCATCGGTTGCTGTCACTTCAGGACTGACATTAGGTCGTCAGGGGTATAAAAACAGGCAGCTGACACCATTACATCAGTTTTTCTTGCCCTAAATGTCAGGAGCCCCCAATAGGGAGCTAAGTTATGGTGGAAAAACACGACCAGTAAAAAGTAAATACCAATAGCCTTGTAAGGAGTGATTAAGAGAAATAGAGAAGGAAAGAGAGAGAGAGAGAAAGAGAGAGAGAGAGAGAGACAAGGGGGCTGGAGGGTGGGAAACCAGGGCTGCAACAGTGAATACACTCCAACATCTACATTTATGGTAAGTGTACACAACTGTACTATGTTCTTTCTGTTTCACTGTTGCAGTCATCACACTTGGGTTGATTCCCAAAGCTGAAGAATGGGCGGAGGCAGTCAAGAAGAAGTGGGGTTGGCTAGTATGCCCTGCAGGACTGCGGTTGCAAAGCCCGCCGTGCATATGGAAAAGATAGGCAGGTGGTAATGCTTGGTGAGGGTATAAACAGAACTCCAAGTAGCATAGTTCCAGAATGTCCCTGGTGTAGGGACTACTCTGAGAAAAGCTGTAGAGGTTGAAGTTGCCCTAGTGGAATGCATTCTGACCCCCTGAGGGGGTGGTTTCCCATGGTGTTTGTAACAGAAATGGATACAGTGTGCTATCCATTTGGAGATGGTTTGTTTTGATATGGCCTTGCCCTCTGCCCCTGGTGCAAAACTGACTAGTAACTGGTCAGATTTCCTGAAGGGCTTAATCCTATCAAGGTAGAATCTGAGCTGTCTATGCACATCTAAAGAGTGCAGGATCCTTTCCCCCTTATTTTTAGGATTAGGGAAAAAGGTGGGCAAATGGATAGATTGGTTGAGAGCCACACTGGACACCACTTTAAGCATAAAAGTAGGGTTAGTCCTGAGGGAGACCCTGTCAGCATGAAAAATAATGAAGGGTTCCACAGCCATAAGTGCTTGTAGCTCAGACACTCTTATAGCTAAAGTGATGGCCAGAAGCAAGGCTGTTTTCCAAGAGAGGAATTTTAACTCTGCTGATGCTGCAGGCTCAAAAGGGGGGGTAGCGTGAGCTTTTCCAACACAAAATTAAGGTCCCAAGCAGGAGTGGGGGCTCTTCTTGGTGGCCTTAAGTTGTTAGCCCCTCTCAGGAACTGTTTGCTGAGAGGGTGAGAGAAGAGAGGTGGCTCAGTGCTGTAATGAGCAGAGATGGCAGAGGCATGGATCTTAATGGAGGAGAAGGACAGGCCTCTGTGGAGTAGGTCTGGTAGGTTCATAGGTAGGTACTAGGCTATCAGCCCAAGGGCCTATGTAAGCCTAGCCAACAAGGTTCCCTGGCTTACGCCACCCAAGAAAGTTATTTTCCTGTGCTACTGTCGAACAGAGACACAGAAGTGATCCCCGGGGTGTATTTCCTATTTCCCATCCACTCATCAAGATTTTTCTTGAAGAGTGCCAATGAAGAACCTTGCTTGACATAGATGGGTAGCCTGTTCCAGAGTATGGGAAGTCTCTGGGACAGGAATCTATCCCTCCAGCATGTCCTGTTTATTGTGGTGACAAGGTTTAGGTCCCTAGAGCATGTAGCTCGGAGGGATTGGGATTTCTTTAGGTGTAGCATATCCAACAGCTCTGGGTTTGACATAGCTTTATATGTTAGGCAGAGATCACCTTGGAGTAGGCGATATGCTATGGAGTAAAGCTGGAGTTTTTTAAGTCAGTCAGTGTAGGGCATTTGTTTGAGGCTAGTAATCCTCTTTGTGAGGTACTTCTGTGACCTTTCCAGCTGCTGCAGATGTCTTGTGAGATACATTCCAAAAGGGGTGTTGTACTCTATAATGGGTCTAATGAGTGTCAAGCAGAGGGGAGCAATGACCTCTTTGTTCCTGGATCAGAACCCTTTTATGATGAGGTGTACCACATAGAAGGACTTCCTGACTACTGTGGTGATGTGACTATCAAAGGAGAGACTACTATCCACCTGAGTCCCAAGGTCTCTTATCACACATTCGGTGTTAAGTAGATTGCTGCCTATGTGGTAGTTCATGGGTACAGAGTTTTTACCAAAGGGGATGACACTGCACTTTTTGGCACTAAGCTTGAGGCCATGGCTCTGACACCAGGCATCTGTCTCAGCGAGGCCCTTCTGTAGGATGCCCACATCATTTGGGGACTTGACTATGGCTCCTAGTTTGCAGTCATCTGCAAACTTTATTAGCCAGAGGCCTTCTGTGTTAGCCTGTACTTCAAAGAAGTAGATACCAAACAGGAGAGGTCCCAGGACATAACCCTGTGGTACTCCACTTGTCACTGCTTTAAGGTCAGATTTGGAGTCTGCAACTTTTACAGTGTGGATTCTGTCAGTGAGCCAGTTGGCAACCCATCTTGTGATGTAGGGATTTATACCTAGATTAGTGAGTTTAGCTATAATTCTAGAATGGAGGATGGTGTCCAAAGCCTTGGCAAGGTCAAGATAGGCTGTGTGAACCAACTTAATCTATGGCTTTGGTGTCTGCCTCAAAGAAGTCGATCAGGATCAGGAAGCATGATCTGCCTTTCACAAACCCAAACTGGGTGGGATCCAGAGTTTGGAGGTCACCAATGTCTTTCTTTATGAGTTCCATGATGATACATTCCATGGCCTTGCAGATCAGGCTCGTCAGGCTAATAGGTCGATAGTTACCCAGGATCAGTGGTGGCTCCCCCTTTGTGGAGTGGGATAACTGTTGCTGTGCGCCATTCAGTGGGCACAAAGCCTGATGCGAGGCTATTATTGAACATGGTGCTTAAGTGGGGAGCCAGTTCATTCTGAAGTTCGTGTAAAACGCAGCCTGGGATGTTGTCCAGTCCCATGGATGCTGTGTTTTTGGCTTTAGAGAGTGCAGCTTTTACCTGCGTAGTTATGATTACAGGGACTCTGCATTCTTCCTGTATAGATATGGGCCCTTTAGGGGGTGAGGGGGTAAAGTTAGCACTGAACCTATCTGCCAGGATGTTGGCAATATCAGTTGGTTCTGTAATTTTCATGCCTTTGTGCTGTAACTCAGAGCCGATCTGGGTGTTGCCATCAAGATTCTTGACATAGCTATAGAATGCTTTGTGGCTGTCCTTAGAATTAGTGGTGATTTTGTTTTCCCAGCTAGCTTTGGAGGATCTTATAAGGGATCTCAGCTTCTTACTGAGGCTGACCAGGGAGCTCCTCCACTCATGGGATTTTACTCTCTTTTGCAACAGTTTCTTCCTTCTGTTGTACAGATTGTTTATGGCAGGGGACCACCAGATTGGCTTCCTTTTTTTTGGAGGATAGCATCTTGGTTCTGTTTGGGATAGTACGATCCATGCACTCATGTAAGTGCTTATAGAGTGCATTTGTGTAGGATTCAGCAGTTGTAACTGTATTGTCCATCTGCATGGGTGTCATGAAGTTCACCACTTCTGTCTTAAGAAGCATGAAGTTGGCTTTGGAGAAATTTTTTACCGTGGTTTCCTTAATGGGGGGTGGGGGTGAGATGTGGATATTAAGGGTGATTAGCTTATGGTCGGATGGGACCAACGAGGAGTTGACTTCAGGTGTGGAACACCGGTCACTCATGTTGGTAATGACTAGGTCTAGGATATTGTTGCCCCTGGTGGGGGTGTGGATAAGTTGATCCAGGGCATTGGAGTTTATGAATTCCAGAAAGCGTTGAGCTAAGGAGTTGGTACATGAGTAATTTTCTCAGTTAATGGTGGAGTAGTTGAAGTCGCCCATTATTAGGGTGTTTGGTTGAACCCTAATATTTTCCAGTACATCAAGAAAAGAGGAGTGGGAATCCTGGGGCATGATGGGGGATTTGTAGCAAGCTACAATTTGGATTGCAGTTTTGCCCAGAGTTAGTTGCACTTAGATAACCTCGGATGCATTATGCTGAACAACTAGCCTGGAGGTGTGGATATCCTTAATGAATATGGACACACCTCTGCCTTTGGTGTTTCGGTTCAGGTTACATGGCCGAAAAGTGTCATATGATTTATAGCCTGGTAGTGCAGGGGTGCTCTCTAGAGCCTTGAACCAGGTCTCAGTCACTGCACAGATATCGATGTTCTCCATTTTAAGGAGTGCCATGAGTGAGTGCATTTTGAGATTTAGACTTCTAGCATTGAGTAGCATTACCCTCAGTTTTTGCCTGCCTGCTCCTGTTATGGTGGTGAATTTGTTATTTGAACCTTGCCTAAAAAAAGGCACTATAGGGGCAGCAAGAGCATTAGCCAGTATCCAGAATCCCAGGGGCGACAGGTGCAGGTCATCTGTGGCAAAGCATCGTGGTCTGTCAACCATGTCAGCCCAAGCAGACAGATACTGGATCCCCTTAGAATGACACCAGAAGCTTAGCCAATTGTTGAAGTCAATCAATCCATGATAAGAGGTAAGGAGGGCTGTGCTGTATCCAGAGTGAATCCAGGAACAATACCTTTTCCACTTATTAGCATACGATTTCCTTGTACTGGGTCTTCTGGCTTCACGAATGACATGCAGCACCTGCTTGCTTGGGCAGGCCACTGGAGGAGAATTCAAGGAATAAGCCAGGCTGCAAGGTTCAGGGTTTGCAATTGAGGATGCAAGATCTGTCCCTCCTGCTGAGTGAGGAGGGTTTAGATCTGGGGTAGGTGCCATGATGGCATCGGTGACAGACTGCACAGTAGTGGGTACCAGTGTTGGCATGGCCAGTCTGGGGCAATCAGGATTGCCCTTGGTTTTTCCTGCCTTATCTTGAGTAGTACTCTTGTAAAAAGAGGCAGAGGGGAAAATGCATAGATTGAGAGGTTTGCCCACTGGAAGGATAGGGCATCCACTTTCCAAGCTTTGCTGTGAGGTACTCTGGTGCAGAATTTGTTGAGCTGGTGATTATAGGGGGAGGCAAATAGGTCCACCTTCGGGGTACCCCATTTCTGGGTTAGAAGGCTGAAGGTGTTGTGGTCTAATTGCCACTCATGTGGGTCTAGGAGATTTCTGTTTAAGTCATCTGCCAGAGAGTTTTGTTTGCCTGGCAGGAATTGAGCTTGCAGGTGAATATGCATAGCTGAGGCCATATTCCACAGGGTCATGGCTAGCCTGCAGAGTGGGTAAGAGTGGGTTTCCCCCTGCTTGCTGATGTACCACATCACTGTGGTGTTGTCGGTTTTTATTAGAAAGGGCCCCGGTGAGAGTAGGGATCTGAAAGCTGTTAGAGCATGCTGAACAGCTAGCATCTCTTTTTCGTTGATGTGCGGATGAATTTGGTTTCAGTTCCAGTGGCCCTGAATGCACCTGCCATCCAGATGTGCACCCCAGGCATAGTCTGATGCATCTGTGGTTAGGATCTGGGCGGTGTGGGGTTGTGTAAAAGGAAGTCCCTTGTTGTGGTTGCATGCTGCTGCCCACCAAAGAAACTCTGTCTTGAGACAAGGTATTATAGGTATGATAGTTTCCAGGTCCTGAGAATGTTGGCACCAAAGACTTTTTAAGTACCACTGAAGTTTCCTCATATGCAGTCTGGCATATGGAATTAGTAGAATGCAGGAGGCCATGAACCCTAGAGCCTGCAGGATTTTCCTTGTGGATAGCTGAGTTCTGGTGGCCATTTGAGTGAAGTAGCCTGTCAGATAGGCTTGTTTTTCTGGAGTAAGGAATGCCATCTGGGATGATGTGTCCAAGCTTGCGCCCAGAAACACAATTTTTTGACTGGGGACTAGTTTTGATTTATTTTCATTGATAGTGTACCCCAGGGAGGTTAGAAGGTCCTTTACAAATTTCAGGTGCTGCAACAGCTTTTCCTGACTGTCTGCCTGAATCAGAATGCAATAGGCAATGGCTGGATCCAGGCATTTTGTGAGAACTCTGGGAGCAGTGGATAAGCCAAAGGGAAGTGCAAGGAACTGATAATGCATAGATCCTGCCCTGAAATGTAGATATTTCCTGCAGGAGTCCCTGATAAGGATGTTCAGATAGGCTTCCTGTAGGTCTAGGGTGGCTAACCAGGCATCTTTGGACAGCATAGGGAGAAGCTGCTGTAGGGTGAGCATTTTGAATTTTGGTACCACCAGGAAGATGTTTAGAATGGATAGATCTAAGATTGGGTGTCAGGTGCCCTCTTTTCTAGGTACCAGGAAAAGTCTGGAATAAAACCCTTGGCCTATCTGTTCTGCAGAAACTGGCTGAATTGCCCTTGTGGAGAGCAGGGACTGAACTTGGTTCTGTGCTTCAGCCCACTGGTTTGGAGGAAGGTGTGGGAACCCTTTTGGGGTTGGCAGCATGTGGAAATAAAATTTGTACCCCTGGTATACTATGTTGAGGACCCATTGATCGTTTTGTGATGGAGGTCCAGTTATTTGCATGGTGGGCATGTTTTCCTCCTTGGGGCATGAGCAATTCGGCAGAGGTGAGGAGTGGAGTTGAGAAGTCATTGTAAATTCTTTTCATAAGGGGGTGGCTTACCACTCCCTGTTTTAGAAGTGGAGGTACTCCATCGCTTACATCTATAAATACCCTGAGACTGTAAGCTGGGGGGTCTGTTTCACCTGGGTCTAGTTTGAGATGGCCTTGTGGTGGCTGGAAAGGACCAATGTTTCGAGGGGCAATGCCTACTAAATCTTGGAGGCTGCACTTTCAATCTTTGACTGTCTGCATAGACTTGGTCTTTTTTTCCATCTTTTTTAAAACCTCTTCTACTTTGGTGCCAAACAGATTGTCCTTGTTCAAAGGAGCATCCAATAATTTTGATTTGACATGGTCTGGCAAGGTCTGCTCCTTAAGCCAAGCATACCTTCTAAGTACAGAACCTGTGACTGCTGCCCTGCAGGATGCTTCTAGGGCATCAAACCCACTTTGCAGGGTATGCTTGCTGACTTGGCTTGCAGAATGCATAAGCTCCTGTAATTCTTTATTTTCTGCACAGTCAGGAAAGGTAGATAATTTTTGCTTAATAAGTTCCATAGTATGTTGCTGATATTTCAGCATGTGGAACTGACAATTCAATGCTCTAATGGCGAGAGTTGCAGAGGTGTATACTTTTTTTACCCCATCTGTCTAAAGCTCAGGAATCCCTGTCCAAAGGGATGGGATTCTTAGCTGTAGTTACTTTTATTCCTTTAGGTCCTTGGGAGATGACCTCTGGGTCAGCAGTAGGATTTTTGAAAAGAAATTTGTAAGAGTCAGGGACTCTGTAGTACCTGTCTGGTTTTCTTGGAGCAGGGGGTAAAGTATCAGGAGTTAGACTGGATTCTATAAAGACATCATCCACAACATTCAGAACAGGAGGGATAGCTAAGGGTCAGTGCTGTGGTAAATCTAAAAATTCCCTTAGTCTCTTTTTGGACTGAGGATAATCCTGGTATTCCCAGTGGAAATGCTCTCTTAAAGTATGTAGGGTTTCACCAAAAGAAAAATCCTCTGGAGGGGAAGCAGAAGGAATGGATTCCTCTGCATCTGAATCCTCATAGGCAGATAAGGGCATGTCTTCATATTCAGAAACCTCAAAGTCATCGGACTCTTGGTCAGTTAAAGCTGCTGGGGACAAGTCTCTTTTTTCTTTTATCAGGGGAAGGCTGGCTTCCCCTAATTAGCATGATCAGGTCTTCTGCCATTTTAAGCATATGAGATTGTGGCAAGGAAGCAGGTGCTTGAGTTTGGGTCGTCTGTTTTTTAGGTATAGCTCATACTCTTGGCCTCAGAAACTCGGTAGTTTTAGAAAGAACTGAAGAGGTGAAAGAAGTCATCGGTTTGGGTCGAATATCGGTAATGTGAAGAACTTCCTCAGAAGCCAGTGCCTACACAGCGGCTTCAGACCCATTCAAGGTAGAGACATTCGCAGGTTCTGTAGTCAAAGAAGAGTCTCACGGCATACCAGACTCCGAATGGGTCTTGGTAGTGGCCTGCGAATCCATCGAAGAGGGCATCAGGGGGCTGCAAAAGCACCTCACTGAGTACCGGCGAACTGACAACTAGCTTAACGGAAATGCCGTCTGCAGTTTTGGACCTGTGCGGTCTGTCTCTGTCTTTATCCTCATGTTTTTTCGGAAGATCATTATCAGTATAAGATTGCTTACCAAAGCCATTTCAGAATACGGAGATCAAGAATGAAAGCATTTAGCTACAATAAGGGCCCAACGATGAATAGTTTGGGCATTGAACAAAGCACAAAACCAACAGTGAGGTACATCATGGTCTGGGCCTAAACAGGTGACGCAATAAGAATGGAAATCTCGGTGTGGTATTTGCTTTCCACAGGCAAGACAATGGTTAACTTTTTCTGCCATCGGTTAGAGCAAGAAAAAAGGATCCCCAATGGGATAGTTAGCTTTAGAAGACTTCAGGATGATTCAATTTCAGAAACAAAAACTCAGGTAGCAGCCGACCGGCACTCGTGCGAACTGCTTCTGCTTTGAGCTCCTCGGCAAGAAAGATTGATGTAATGGCATCGGCTGCCTGTTTTTATACCCCTGATGACCTGACGTCAGTCCTGAAGTGACAGCAACCGATGCAGAAATACTAAGCCTCTGGTATTCGGGCTGACTGATGGCTACCCCTGGCAGGATAACCCAAGTGTGATGACTGCAACAGTGAAACACAAAGAACATCTGTATTCTAATAACTTGCATGCCTTTTGGAAGTCCTTGCTTCAAGCACGCCACTCATTAAATGAACAGGATAAGTTCCTGCTGACATGTTCAAATGTCTTCCTTATATCCTACACTTGATTATACATTGTAAAATATATCAGTAATGTTATGCACAGAAACTAGTACTTAGACAAACCTTGCCAGCGGTTTTCGTCTTTTTGTGCACTGTCAAGCTGCAACGTGTTAGCCATCTTTAACACAGTGGTTGCATGATGAGTGAGGTGTTGCTCCAGGCAGTCCAAGGATTCCTTTTAGTCTTTCTAAGTATGCATACTTCTAACAATCCTGCACAAAGGATCATTTCTCCTAAAAGTTGAACGTATATGTTCAAAACAATATTAAAATTGAAACCCCTTTAAATTGTAGGCAGGTATTATTATAAAAGAAAAGGAAAGGTGAAAGGGCAGTATTGTTATAAATACAATTAAGACTGCTGATGACATGACAACATGGAGAGGTTGAAATGGAAATTGTAAACCAGGAATGATGGGGAACATGGCAACACAAGAATATTAGTAAGAGGTTTTGTTATAAATCTGGATTTTAAGGAGGTTGACAACATAAGGGAGTGCAGGATGGGAATAAGTATAGAATAAAGTGATGGAAAAAGAACAGAGAGGAAAATGCCAGAAGTGTAAACATGTTGGTGCATGTTTCCCTTGCAATGCTTATGTAATGTTGTTCTACTTTGGATACCTGAAATTGTGTTAGATTTTGCTTCCTCTGTCTAATTGCATTACATCTTTTCTACATCTACATTTGTAGCCTTTATTTTATGTATATGCTTCCAAAAATATTATATCACACCATTAGTGCAGCAACAGGCTATTAAGATGAACATAATAGCTTTGCTGATGCTGTGCAATATTTCTGGATTATGACATTCAGAAGTAGCTGGCAAATACTGCAGAATCCAAGATAACCTTCCCCTAACAACATCAAGGTGCTAAGTAATATGACAAAAAGTTAAGAGACAGTTAACTATAAAAAGATAAAAATCCTAGCACTTATAATATGCCCAAGGGGTGATATGAGTTAAAAGATGATTGCTTGTGAGTTACTTATTAACACTTGGCAAGTGTGAATCTAGTTTATGATACCTATTTTTAAAGCACATAATTCTGAAAAATAGGCTTCCATTTCAAAAAGGTAATTAAGTTCACTACAGTCACGTATTAATAATAAAATGTATGAACTCATTAGGTTTAAATACAATGTAGCTCATTCATGAAGTCTGTTTTATTTAATGCATTAGTTAAATGATCATGCAGGTGATGTTTACTTGGAACTATTCCATTAATAGTTTCTGCTGCACTTGTCCATCAAATATTCTTATTTTCCCAGATCACATCTGAGTTTACTTTCGTGTTTAACACCCAGACATCTATTTACAACTTCAGAAGGTAAACAGAATTCTCACCTCTAAGGCAAAACAAATTGTTCTTCTGCAGCGTACATTAGCAAAGGTCATGTTCCTTTGCTCACTTTCTCTCACCCACCCATGCTCTCAATATCTCGGTCTCTTTTTCTCTCACCATTTTGCATTTATCCATTGTTCATTTCATTTGTGTCACCCCTTTCAACAGTTTATCTTCTCATGGCCCTGGCTTGCATATGCAGTTCTTATTATTCAATATAGCATTTAGACAACTGAATAATCTGCCTCTGAGATATAATTTTTTCAATATCACTGATATTTTAACAGTGTTCCACATTTAATAGATTATTGCTTGCAGTTCAGTCCCCCTTTATTTAGAAAACTATAGTTTATGTGCACTTTTGAAGTTGCTTTCATTCTTTAACTGAATATGTATTTTGCTTGACTGCCGCCAGGATTATTAACTTCACTTATTGTCGATCTGCCCAGATGCAATTCACATCAAACGTTCACATATGTATTTTTAGTTCAATAATCATGCAGCCATCCCTTTTCTAACCATGTATCAGATGTTGCACGACATGTTATGCATATTATGCACCGTATGGATTTCTCTGTGCAAAGCACATCCCTTGAACACACCCAGGAATAAAAAGACACAACATAAAGGAGCACAACTTTGTATGCAGTCAGTGTAGTTGCACAGAAGATACATGCATGCATACATACATATGTGTAACCATATATATATATATATATATATATATATATATATATATATATATATATATATAAATATACGCCAAAGTGAAGAATACAAGTTGAATCTCCTTTGTTGCTTGTGAATCAGCTCTGTTTTTTTTTTATTAATTAAGGGTTGGTGAGTTGGACCTATGGACCATTCTCATTCATGGCATTGTTGGGATAAGCTATACAAACTAAACAGATGTAAATACTTCATGTGTTTGCAGCTTGCTACCATTCCTCCCTCTCTGTCATTGGTTAGAGCAAATAATGGAGCTCCTTGTATCTGGGAAAGTCACTTAGTGTACTGCATTACTCCATTCGTCTGACATGGATGTCCAACTTGTTTTTACTGGTTACATAATTTCACCCAGCTGTGTTTTTACTGTACTCCTCTGCTGTCCTTGAATTTGTTCATCCATACTGAAAGTGCATTTTGCCATTGGTGATATTCTAAGACAGCTTTAGACTGAGTTGCTAGCAGGAACATTGTATTTCATTATCCAACTATAGCTACTACTTAGATCAGGAGTTACAGGCCTTGAATCTCTCACCATAAAGAACACAGAGTACCATAGGTAGACTTTTCTCTTCATGTGTTTATAGTTTCATAGGAGATTACTAGGCTAATAGTTTAAGAGCCCTTACAAGCCTAACCAACATAACTCAAAGTGACCCAATATATGGCCCCTAGGGGCATGGGTTTGTGTCTATGCATTGAGAATGTTACAGATTCACCTGCCTTGGCCAGGGGTTGAGGTAGGTGATATGTACTAATTTACCCTCATCCATGGCCTTAGTTACTTTCTCAAAGAAATCCACCAAATTCATTAGGCATGACCTGCACTTGACAAAGCCAAATTGGGTAGTGTCCAGTGTTTGGAGGCTTCTTATGTCATTATTCATCAAGTCCATGATTATTCTTTCCATGGCCTTACATATAAGACCAGTCAAACGTATGGGTCTATAATTTCCAAGATGAGTAAATGGTCTGCCTTTATGGAGAGGGATGACTGTTGCTGTCCTCCACTCTATCGGGACAAAACCAGTCCTGGAGCTTGTGGTTAAATAAAGATCATAATGGCCTGATAAGTCCTGATTGAAGCATTTTAAGTGGCAACCTGGTATGTCTTCAGTTCCTGTTGAGTAAATAGAGAGGCTATGGGGGCAGCCTGTGCACCCAGTTTTTCTAATTTTAGTGATGGCTAATTGGGAACAGAATTACATTTTAACACCCCCTACAAAAATTGTTGAAGGTATTACATCCATTTTTGGACGATATCATTATTGTTTGCATTGACACTGGGGAGAAATTGAGAGAATTTTTGGAGTATATTAATGTTTCCACCACTTTTTAAAATTTTCTTTTTCTTATGATGTTGACAGTATCACATTTTTGGATGTGATGTTGTCTAAAGATTATGTGAATGGATGTTTTATTTCTAACATCCATAGGAAGCCCACTTTCTCCAACAGTTACCTCCACTACAATAGCCGACACCTAAAATTTCAGAAAAAAGCTGTTGTCAAAGTCCAGCTAGTAAGGCTTTCCAAAATAGTTTCAGATAATTCTGTATTTTTGGTGGAGTGTGAGAAATTTTTGGAGATGTTTATTTAATGGGCCTATCCAACTGAATGTTTAATGGACATTAAGAACGAAGTACTGGGGAAAAGGCAGAGGGTGATTTACATGCCCTTGCTACCAAAACCTTTTAGTACTTGTAGTGGACCACTCAATGCAAAGCACTCCATGTTGAGAGTGGATAAAGGGGTGGACTTTGGTAAACCTTTTATTCTAACTTTTACCTTTAACATCTACAGAATAGTGGATTGTATTTTAGAAAACTGGCTCATTACATCCTATGATGAACACTTCAGGAAGTTATTGGGTGACAGGCCAAAAATGGTTTATAAGAAAAACAAATGTTTCAAGAATCTATTGGAAAGAAAAGCCAGGAATGTGAGTAACCACAGTAATAGTGGTATGTTTAAATGTGGTTATTGTTGACAGTGCCAGTTTACATTAGTGGGTGATACCTTTTATATTCAAGGGCAGGAATTTAAATGTAATGGGCATTTCAACTGTGAGTCTAGTTGGGTAGTTTATATTGCCTGTTGTGATTCTTGTCCTGCCTTTTATATAGGGAAAACCTTCAGAAAACTAAAGGAGGGAATGTATGAACATGACATGGAAGTTAATAAGGCAAAAACTACTAATGCCTTGTACAGCCATATACAGGCTTGCCCTAGTCACAAATCTAAATTTACAGTTCTAGGGCAGATAAAAAGAGACCCAAGGGGCTATATTATCGAAGAACACCTATTGGCTAGGAAACTTATTTGGCAGTTGAAATTAAATGCAACAGTGCCCTCTGGGCTGAATATTAAAGTTAAAAAGTTTATATGTTTAGTAGTTTTTTTAGAATAGATATTATTTATACATATATTTTAAAGTTGGTGTTAAGTAAACATACATTTAATATCTAATAAATTATGGGGATGTTGTTCTAGTATGAATCCATATATCATTCAGGTTCATATGCATCTGTTCTTATATTATTTTATGGATTTGTGCTTTAGTTTAAGCACTAGGTTCTATATACACAATCTTAAGTGTCTTATTGTTTTATCAAACTGATTGGTTTATTAGATGTCACATGATTAGTTTGAGATGTATTTAAATGATTTTTGTTTTAATAATGGCAGTTCTGAAGAAGTCCCACATGGGGACGAAAGTGCTTAACTGTCTTTAATAAATCTGTGGAGTTTTATCTGGACTTTTGCTGTTTCTTCCACATTTCTGGTGTGATTATTATTTGGACTCTTGTTTGTTTAATTTTTCTAGAGTGTTTTGCCTTATGTTTTGCCTTGGTAGTTGAGACCCAATGAGATGTGGCTTTATATGTTGCGATGGGAATTGTCTTGTTTGTGTGCATGCAGAGTTTCTGACGACTGCGCCTGAAAGACCTTTAAGGCTGGGGTACATGTGAGCACCTCTGTGTATGTGGATTTGTGTGTGTGGTTCTTCATGGGTGTGGTGGATGTGGTGAGTGATGTGTGTGAGTCACTAACAAAATGTTTATTGCTTATTGTGTCTGTATATGAAAGTTTAGCCTCCAGTGTCAATGTGTAAATACATCTCTCACATACTGTATTTGCCTGTTCGAGAATTAAGTGGTTGTCAGTGTACATAAGATAATTGCTACATTGCCTTAGGATGCCTATGTCCATCAAGATGGATGCAGAGATAGCAGGAAAGTGCCCGTCCATGGTTGCAGCGCCTGATGTACACCTGCAAGGGATAGGAGTGAAGGGTGTTTGTAACTGGACAAGGGAAGGGTATTTACTTGATGCAATCTGCAGTAAACTAGCCAGTGATGCTGCCCAGCAACCAAACCAGATACTCTCTGAGCAGCAATAGTCCTGGGTATTTAATAAGTTAAGGTAGACTTAAATAGGTCTAAATGTGTAAATGATGCTAATTGCACAAACTAGTTGCCTCTTGAGTAATGCGAGAATGAGGGAAAGTTCCATGGTGTTTTTTATAGGGAAATTTCAACTTCTGGAGCTTGTGTATATACAAGTCACCAGTAACCACTGCTGTGCAAAGAGCAGCTTCACATAAATGCTAGGCTTATATACAATCAGAAAAATAATACATTTTACACTATTCTCTAAGGCCAATACACCAGCAATTCCAAGCTCATATAGGTGAAATCAGTCTTCTTCTTCCATAAGAGTGCAGACTTTGACCCTATTAATTTAAAATGACTGGTTTGGAGCCCAAGTGTTAAGGAACCACATACATATGCCTAATACCAATTAAGAAACACTAGATACTATTTCAGTGCAGAATAGTAGCCATTACAGCAGTTCAAAAATGCAACTTTAAACTTTAAAGAAGTGCAAAAGAAAAAAAAAAACAATAAAAAGCACAGTAAACACTCATGCTATAATGAAAATAAGAAATGTTTCCAGATGTTTACATCTGTAGAAGGCACTGGCATTGCAAACACCTCTGTGCAAATGTGCTGAATTTATACCAGCACTAGAAATATAGAACACTGACTACTGAGCCCTATGGCCAATAAAATGACTACACTAAGAGCCCTTTTGTGTGCTTCCCAACCGAGATAGACCATGCAAATACCTAATGCCACTAGTTGAATATCCTAGTCCTCTTAATGTAAAAGCACAGTAAAAGAGTGACCGGAGCTAAACACTACAGCAAAGAAACTTAAACTTAAGGAAAGGCAGTAAGTAATTCAAGATAAAAGCAGTGTACTTTAGATAGCTTATACAAGTGTGATTATTCAATAATTCTCTTTGTAGAAATGATCCAAGAGCCACTCAATTGTGTAGAATTTGTAAAGTCACTAAAAACAAAGTATGCTGATTAATAAGCCCTCTGGGCAATACAACTACTACATGCAGGAATCTCGAGCATGTTTCCCCAACCTATACAGACCAGGCTACTACCCACTACTACTAGATGGAAAATCTTCTGTCCACTAGATGCAAAAACCTAGAAAAGAGCTTACTAGGGTGTAAAAATATACTGCTTAATCCAACAGCTAGTTAAGTAATGAATTCAGAGCTACTAAAATCAGTAGAACAGACAATAAGAGGCAAAGTGCACTTTTTATCAAAATAAGCACAACGAAAGGCAAATAAATAATTTAAGATATCAACAGCAGTGTAGAAAGTAATGAGCTTATAAAACTCAATTTGCAGTAAGGGTGAGTAGCTTAAAAATCATGAAGATTAAAAAAACACATCAACGAATGTAAGTGTAGGTTTCTAAAAAAAAACAGCAAGGAGTCACCAACAATCCTTGTAGTTTTTGCAGGCCATGAGTCTTATCAGAAAAGACAAGGCCACAGATATACTCTGTGCATATAAGTATCACCCAAGAAACAAATTAACCAATTTTAAAAAGCATGTGAAATATGCAGCCTGTGTAATTTATGTGTCTGTCTGTCTGCTACATAGAACAAAAGCAGCAGGCCAAGCAGATTTTTTAAAAAAGAAAACAAAATGGAACAGATAAAACAGAAAGAAACTCTATCAGTTTAAGCAACTCAAAGACAAAAAAGGGATTAATTTCCTTACCAGCAGGGAGTCACCAACAGTGCTTCTAGTTTTTGGTGGCCTCGAGTCTTATCAGAAAAGTTGAGTTTTTATTATGGGCATCTGGTGTGATTCCAGGCACTCATATGTGCAGAGCAGAAAGAGTTGCTAACCTTTTTATTTTGATGGCTCTGCCATTTCTCTTGTCTGGTACTGTGAGAAGATTTATAAATTTGTAGAAGATTCATAATAGGGCATTGCAGCCAGTTTCATCTCTTGAATCCCACTTTTTCTTAAGTTTCCCAGTATAAGCACTTACAAATGGTGCTGGTAATCAGATGATTTCAGTTAGTTAGAAATAGGTTGTGATGCCCACCACTGCTACCAATATGTGATCGCCGCCAATATACACTGGACCAGTAATCAAGGAGCCTTAATCCTCACCACTGACACTGGAGAGGGACATGCATTTGGAATACAGATGGATACACTCAGTATTTCCAGATGCAGACCTCTCTGCATCAAGTACAATTTCCCTTAAGACCATACAGAAAACACACTCAGCTCAGGGTCCAGATGCCTCTATATCTGTCTCCCTCCAGGTCCCCATTAAGACTCCCCACTGGTACACCTGTAGGGTTAGATCTTCAGCTGAGTGTCCAAGCCAAGTCCTCCAGCACCCTTTCTGTAAACCAGTGCTTCATGCCCCTGCCCCAAGTAGCTGACATACTAGATTTGGACACACACACGCACACACACACATACAAACACGCACACACACACACACACACACACACACACACACACACACACACACACACACACACACACACACACACACATTAATACTAATACAAATGGTAGTAGCTCACCAAGAAAGCTAGGCCTTCTGCAGTGACCCACACAGTGTCACCAAATAAATATAAGTACTCTCAAAGGTTAGATACTTTCTACAAAGACCAGCCACAATAAACATTTTAAATATATTTAGCAATAAATAATAAAAACATGAAAATAGTGAGCCCTTTTGTGTGCTTCACAGCTGAGATAGACTTCAACAATTGGCTAAGCTTCTGGTGCCATTCTAAGGGGATCCAGTATCTGTCTGCCTGGGATGACATGGTCGACAGACCACGATGCTTTGCAAGAGATGGCCTGCACCTGTCGCCCCTGGGATTCCGGATACTAGCTAAGGCTCTTGCCACCCCTATAGTGCCTTTTTTAGGCAAGGTTCAAATGCTAAATTCACCACTGTAACAGGTACAAGCAAGCAAACTCTAAGGGTAATGCTACTCAATGTTAAAAGTCTAAACCTCAAAATGCACTCACTTGAGACCCTCCTTAAAATGGAGAACATCGACATCTGTGCAGTGAAAGAGACCTGGTTCAAGGCTCCAGAGAACACCCCTGCATTACCAGGCTATAATTCATATCACACCTTTCGGCCACCTAACCTGGACTGAAACACTAAATGTGGAGGTGTGTCCATATTTTATTTTTTTTTATTTTATTTAACATTTGTTGACCGGGAAAGTCCGACTAGGTTCCACAGATCCTGTTTTCAGCAGAGGCCTGGGGAAAAACACTCCAGAAGCATGTCTTTGGAATGTGGGAGGAAACCGGAGTACCCGGAGGAAACCCACGCGAACACAGGGAGAACATGCAAACTCCACACAGAAGGCGCCCCAGCTGAGAATCGAACCGGAGAACCTCTTGCTGTGAGGCAACAGCATTAACCGCTGCACCACTGCGCAGCCCTAAGGATATCATATGCATTAAGGATATCCACACCTCCAGGCTAGTTGCTCAATATAATACATCTGAAATTATCCAAGGGCAACAAACACAATCCAGGTTGTAGTTTGTTACAGATCCACCACCATGCCCCAGGATTCCCACTCTTCATTTCTTAAGATACTGGAAAATATCAAGATACAACCCAATACCTTAATTATGGGTGATTTCAACTGTCCCACCATCAACTGGGAAAACTACTCATGTACCAACTCATTCGCTCAACATTTTCTGGAATTCATAAATTCCAATGCCTTGGATCAGCTTGTCCACACCCCTACCAGGGGCAGCAATATCCTGGACCTGGCCATTGCCAATATGAGTAACCGGAGTTCCACACCAGAGGTCAACTCCTCACTGGTCAGATCTGATCACCAGCTAATCACCGTAGACATTCATATCCAACCCCCACCCACCATTAAGGAAACCACCATCAAAAACTACTCCAAAGCCAACTTCGTGCTTCTTAAGACAGAAGTGGCAAACTTCACAATGCCCATGCAGATAGAAAATAGAGGTACAACTGCTGACTCATACACAAATGCACTGTATAAGCATATACACAAGTGCATGGGTCATGCCATCCCCAACAGAACCAAGACGCTATCCTAAAAAAAGGAACCCATCTGGTGGTCCCCTGCCATAAACAAACTCTACAACAGAAGGAAGAAGCTGTTGCAAAAAAGAGTAAAATGCCAAGATTGGAAGAACTCCCTGGTCAGCTTCAGCAAGAAGCTGAGATCCCTCATAAAATCCTCCGAAGCCAGTTATGAAAATAAAGTCACCACTGATTCCAAAGATAACCACAAAGCATTCTACAGCTATGTCAAGAATCTCAATGGCAACACTCAGATTGGCTCTGAGCTACAGCACAATGGCACTAAATATACAGAACCAACAGATATTGCCAACATCCTGGCAGATAGGTTCCGTGCTAACTTTACTCCCCTCTCACCCTCCAAAGGGCCCATCTTAATACCAGAAGAATGCAAAGCCCCTGTAATCATGGATGAACAAGTAAAGACCACACTCTCCAAAGCCAAGAACACAGCATCCATGGGACCGGACAACATCCCAGGCTGCATACTGCATGAATTACAGAATGAACTGGCACCCCACCTAAGTACCATGTTCAATCATAGCCTCACCTCAGGCTATGTGCCTACTGAATGGCGCACAGCAATGGTTATCCCACTCCACAAAGGGGGTGCCACCATAGACCCCAGAAACTACCACCCCATTAGCCTGACAAGCTTGGTCTGCAAAGCCATGGAACATATTCACAGATTCACAGATTAGTACTAGGATAACTACCCTTGCGAGCCATTTTAAACCTAGACAATTATCCCTTGTGAGACTCAAACCCTGCACCTTATGTTTGTAAGGCAAACACCTCAACCATTAGGCCACCCTCCCAACCCTTGGTCACCCTGCCAAACCTTAATCATCTTGGAGCTTATAAACAAAGACATAGGTAACCTCCAAACCCTGGACCCCACTCAGTTTGGGTTTGTAAAAGGTAGATCATGTCTACTAAACCTGATTGACTTCTTTGAAGTGGTCACTAGAGCCATAGATGAGGGCAAGGTAGTGCACACAGTCTATCTTGACCTCACCAAGGCTTTCAATACCATCCCCCCAATCTGGAATTATAGATAAACTCACTAAACTGGGCATAAATCCCTGTCATAAGATGGGTGGCCAACTGGCTCAATGACAGAACCCAAACAGTAAAAGTAGCTGACTCCAAGTCTGACCAGTGACGAATGGAGCACCACAGGGTTTGGTCCTGGACCCTCTCCTGTTCAGAATCTACTTCCCTGAAGTGCAGGCCAACACAGAAAGTCTTTGGCTAACAAAGTTTGCAGATGACTGCAAACTGGGAGCCATAATAGAATCACCTAATGATGTAGACATTCTACAAAAGGACCTCACAGAGACAGATGCTTGGTGTCAAAGTCATGGCCGCAAACTCAATGCCAAGAAGTGCATTGTCATCCCCTTTGGGAAAAACTCAGTACCCGTGAATTACCACATAGGCGGTAGCTCAGTGAACACTGAAAGTGTGATAAGAAACCTTGGGACACAGGTGGACAATAGTCTCTCCTTTGATAACCATAGCACCACAGTAGTCAGGAAATCCTTCTATGTGGCATACCTCATCACAAAAGGGTTCTCCTCTAGAAAAAAGGAGGTCATTGTTCCTCTCTACTCATCCCTCATCCGAACCATTATAGAGAACAATGCCCCGTTGGCATGTATCTCACAAGACACCTACAACAATTGGAATGGCCACAGAAATATCTCACTAAGAGGATTACTGGCCTCAAACAGATGTCATACGCAGACCATCTCAAAAAACTCCAGCTGTACTCCATCGCATATCACCTACTCAGAGGTGATCTCTGCCTGACATACAAAGCTATGTCAAACCCAGACTTGTTGGACATGCTGCACTTAAAGAAATACCAATCTCTCTGAACCACATGCTCCAGGGACCTAAACCTTGTCATCACAATAAACAGAACATGCTGGGGGATAGATTTCTGTCCCAGAGACTTCCCATACTCTGGAACAAACTTCCCATTCATGTCAAGCAAAGCTCCTCATTGGCCTTCTTTAAGAAAAATCTTGACGACTGGATGGGAAATAGAAACTTCACCCTGGGGATCACTTCTGCAGCATTGCTTGACAGAGGCACAGGAAAATAATTTTCTTCAGTGGCAAAAGCCAGGGAAACATTTTGGCTAGGCTTATATAGGCCCCAGGGCCAATAGCCTAATACCTACCTATGAACCTATGAACTTATATATTCACAGTAAACCACAGATTTCAAATCACAAAAAAAATATTAAAATTAACATTGATGGACAGACACTTACAAATAAAAACATTTGCTAAGCTAAGCTTCACTATATTCCTGACTGAATTTAAGAGAATTTTACTGTTCCCTATTTACGTTACTTACTACTGCAAGATAAGATGTTGTGGGTGAGGGTCTTTCTAGTCAGGCTTCCAAAACAGAATACTCAATACTCTGATATTTCTCTTTGTAATATCTGAAATATAATTTTGAAGAGGCCTGGCAGAATGACCTCATCTGGTCACCTGACTGTAGGTTCTCACAGTACTCCCATATGAAGTTGAGATAGGAAGTTAACAGAACCAGCTACAATACACATCCATATGTTTATGGCAGTGCCTGGGGTCTCTTGTCTTTTCACTCAGCTAATGAACAAATGCTCTTCCCAAGATCCAGTGACTCCGGTTCTGTTCAACACTGTGGAGTACCTTTTAAGGGTTTAACAGCTCATCTTCATTTCCCTTATTTTCTTAAAGTTAACCTCTGTTGTGCCAGTATCCTCTATTAAAACATACATTTAATTTAGCTGCAATAATGCATGTACATTTCTCTTCATTTCAGCAGGGTGCATTGTTGCTACATTTCAGCACAAGCAAAGCTCACAATTACATTTTCAGCACAAGCATGTGTAGAAAAGCAGTTTGATATACATATAACATACAGGTATAATACATTTGTAACACAAGCATCTTGTATAAATCAGTTTGATATTCAAAGGACATATCATTTTTTACAAACCTCCAGCTGCCTATGCTGGCACTTGCCCACATCACCACATCCTCCCCCCAAAGACTCAAGCTAGTTTTTTAAGTTCCATTTTAGAAATATGGCTTGAAAGAAATAAGCCTATCTGGGAATATATTACCCCATTCCCTGTCTTGAGAGCCCATCTGCATTGGCATTGCTGACTCCACTACGGTGTTGTACTGTCATGTCATATGCCTTCAATCCTAAGCTCCATCTGAATAACTTGGCATTTTGTTGGCTAGCTCTATGTAGCCATGTTAAGGGATTGTGGTCTGTAACTACAGTGAATTTTCTTCCATACAGATAAGGCTGAAGTTTCTGCAGTGCCCATACTATGGTTAGACATTCCTTTTCTACAGCTGCATAACATTCCTCCCTGGGTTGGAGTCTATGGCTGTGATATACCACTGGGTGCTCTTCTTTTTCTGAGGAAACCTGGCTAAGTGCAGCCCCCACCCCCATGGTTTGAAGCAGCCACCTGCACAACAAATTATTTTCTGTAATCTGGACTGGGTAACACAGGGGGTCTCCTCAAAGCTCATTTAAGCTTCTGAAATGCTCACATGTTGGGGTCCACACTACCTTATTTGGCTTACTTTTCCTTGTCAGGTCTGTGAGGGGAGCAGCTATGGTACTATAATTGGGGACAAACTTTCTATAGTACCCCACTGTCCCTAAGAATGTCCTCACCTGATTTTTGGTAACAGAGGTAGACCATGCCTGAATGGCTTTCACTTTTGCAGGTTCTAGCCTGATCTTGCCACTCCCTACTCTATGCCCTAGGTAGGAGATTATGCCATACCCACCTGACACTTACTGGGCTAAATGGTCAACCCTGCCCTCAGCAGTCTGCCCAGCACCTCCCTCCTCCCTGACATGTTGAAGGTGCGCTTGCCAGGAATGGCTCTAGATGGCAATATCATCCAGGTAAACAACGGCATATACAAGCCAAAAGGAATCACAAAGGCTGACCTCTCTCTGGCATTGGGAGTCAAGGGCACCTGACAGTAGCCCTCGCTAAGATCAATAGTGGTCAGATACTTAGCTCCACCCAGCTGCTGTAGGGCTTCATCTGTTCTAGGCATGGGGTAAGCATCTGACTCTGTGTGACTATTTAGTTTCCTGTAGTCCACACAGAACCTGATGCTGCCATCCTTCTTTGGTACCAGCAACACTGGGGAGGCCCAGGGACTGCTGAACTCATGGATTACTCCCAGTTCCAACATCCGCTGAATCTTCTCCCTCAGAGTCTGTCTGACTCACTCAGGCACACAGTAAGGGGCCTGCTTTATAGGTGTTTGGGACCCTGTATCTACATAGTGTTGCACCAGGTGGGTGCACCCTGGTTTCCCAGTGAATATGTCCCCAAACTCCTGTAACACTGCTTGGATTTTTCAAACCTGGGTAGAGGATAGTCACTGGGACATTGTTACCCATTCTACTGAGGTGTCAGTCTGAGCCTCATTGAGGAGATCCCCCCTCAGACTCTTCCTGCCATCCACTGGAAATTCTCAGCACAAGGGCCTCTCTGTAATGGTAAGGCTTCATCATGTTAACATGGCACAATTTGTGCCCCTGCCTCCTGCCTAGCACTTCTACCATGTAGTTAACATCACTGACCTTCCTTACCACCTTGAAGGGTTGCTCCCAATGTTCCTGCAGTTTATTGTGTGTGACAGGAATGAGAACAATCACCTCCTTCCCCACAGCATATGCTGTGGCTCAAGCATTCCTGTCAAAACAGACTTTTTTCTGCTGTTGGGCTCCTGGCAGGTTCTCCTGAGCCAAGCCCATGAGCTCTGTAATCTTGTCTTGAGGTTTAGGACATATGCCACAACAGGCTCCTTGCGGGATTCACACTCACCCTCTCACTCATCATGAATCAAATATAAAGGCCCCTTCACACTATGCCCATACAGCAACTCAAAGGGTGAAAAACCTGTGGATTCCTGGGGTACTTCCCTGTATGGAAATAAGAAATGGGGCAAATATTTGTCTCACTGTCTTTTAAACTGGTCTGCAAATGCCCATAGCATGGTATTTAGCGTAGAGTTTAACCTCTCCACAAGACCATTAGTTTGGGGTGGTAGGGGTTGACTTTAGGTGCTTCACCCCACAGCACCCCCAAAGACAAGCCAGCAGGTTTGGCATGAAATTGACACCTCTGTCAGTCAATATTTCTTTTGGGAACCTACCCTGCTGAAAATCTCTAGCAAAACATTTGACACTTTCTCTGCCTCAATGGAGGCCAAAGCCACCACCCCAGGATATCTAGTAGCATAATCCACTACCACCAGGATATACTTCTTCTCTGTGGAACTTGAGGTATTCAGAGGACCCACAATATCCATAGCTACCCTCTCAAATGGCTCCTGAATCACAGGCAAGGCATCAAAGGAGTTTTGACCTTGTCTGCTGCCATACCTACTTTTTGGCACTGCTCACAGGTCCTGCAGTACCCTGTTACATCCCTGGCAATCCCAGGCCAATAAAAGGTCTGCATAATACATCTCTTGTTACACTTTATGCCTATATGACCTGCTAAAGGAATGTCATGGGCAATGGCTGAAAGTGCCAGATGGTAGGTTCTGGGCACTACCAACTGCTGTATCACCTCACCTTCTAGCCCTCTCTCAGGGATCCAGTCTCTTTGCAGTAACCCTTTGGTCCAGTATACAGAATCCCCTATTCCATGAGACTCAGGAACCACTCTAGCTACCTCCCTCAAGCCTTGTAATGTAGAGTCTGAGAGCTGAACCTGCCTCCACCCTCTCTCTTTGTAATTCTTCCCAGCTCCCCTTCCATATGAAGTCTGGTATCTTTTGACAGTGGTGCCTCACTGAAGCCTGGGTACTACTACTCACCTCTGCCCATGCAGTCACTCTGTCCAAGGGAACATCAGTACCCACCAGTAGCTGTGGCTCACCTTTAGTTTCACTGTTACAGGGTAGCTCCCTCCCTGAAGTAGCCACATTACCAGTCCTGGGTGCAGGTGTGCAGTCTGTCTGGGTTTCTCCCCAGGCTACCAGACCCACATGCCTGTCTCCATGCCTGAATGCATGTCACTGCATTCACACAAGGTACTGCATTATTAAAATCATTCCATATCAAGACATCTGCAGTGATATCCTCAAACACATTGACTTGTTTACTTCCTTTTCTACCCTCCCACTCAAGGTGAACCCTGGCCAAAGGCATTTGGAATGGGATCCCTCCTAAAGCTCTGACTGGTGTGGACTGCCCAAGCAAGTACTGCTCCTGTTTAACCACTGCAGGCTTCACAATGGTTATATCAGATGCTGTGTCTCTCTTGGCATTGACCTGTTTCCCATCCACCAAGATTGAATATAAACTCTGCTGGTAGTTTGCTACCCCTGCTGTCTCCAGACAACTTAACAGTGGAAATATGTTATTCCCGCTTGCTGACTCCCCCATCTTTTGTTCCCCACTTTGCATCTGTGGACATCTATATGCTACATGACCCCACTGGTTACATTTAAAACATTTACCCCTTGATCCTTGCCATGAACTAGTGGCTTTTCCTGTTACTGGCTAACTCTGTTGGGATGGTTTAGGCTGCCCACCATAGGTTCACTTATATCCACGTTCAGCAGTGGGTATCCTTTTCCTGTGCAGTGATTCCCCGCTTGCTAGGTATAGAGCTCCCTTTTCCCCCAACTCATCTGAAGAGTTGCATTCCCTGTTTTCCAACCAAATTCTTGTGTCCTCAGGCAAAGTGCTTAGGGCTTATTCCCCTCACCAAAGGGTCTGCCAGCCCTTGGAAAGTGGTGACCTGACACTCACTTATCCATGTATGAAAATAAGTGCTTAGTTCAGCAATACAATCACATACACTTTCATCTACCTTGAGTCTGTGCTCACAAAACTTTTTTCTGTAAGCTTCAAATGTTAACTTAAAACATTGCAATAAACAGTGTTTCACTTTTTCATAATCTAAACAATCAGTATTAGATAATTTAGAAACAGCAGTTACAGCTTTACCATGGATTAAGTGGGTGAGGAACTGTACCTAGAACCCTCGGTCAACATTATATTGTTTGCATACTCTTTCAAACATATGAATAAAACTATCAAAATTATCACCTTCTTGGTATTGAAGAAGAAGTTTACTGACATTTATTTCTTCTGAGGTATGGTTACTCCCTTCCCCATTACCTCCATGACCGCAATGAAGAGTCAATCTTTGCTTTTCATGTTGCCTATGCCTCTCATTTTCTTCGGCTTCCAGATGTCTTAGTCTCTCTTTTTCTTCAGCCTCCAAATGCTGCAGTCTCTCTGATGACTCTAGTTCCAAATGTTTGGCCTCCAGTTAAAGTATCTTTAACTCTAGACAAATTTTTAAGTCCTCTGAGGAAAAGTTGAACTGTCCTGTTTCTGAGAGGTGCAAGTCCCCATCAACAGACTGGTTATCTTCCTGGTTGCTCTTCTGTGCTGTAGCTGTAATTAAGGCTGCATTCTTTTCCCCTTTAGTCAGGTTGACATGCCCCAGTCTTTTGGCTTGGCATATCTCAGCCAACTGCTTCCTTGTCAGCTTGCCATAATCCTTTGCTTACATCCTTGCCTACTCTCCCTGACTGAGCTAACAAAAAGTAAATAAATAAAGCTATTGTGATATGAAGCTCTGAATGTCTAGTGTGTGACTGCTTGAGAGTACTAGCACCTTCTTTAGCGACCACTGCTTACAGGCTACAGGAATTCAATATCCACACCACTGTTCAGCAACATGTGAGCATGCGATCGTCTCACCACTGCCAACCAATATGTGATGCCCACCACTGCTACCAGTATGTGATGGCCACCAATATACACTGGGCCAGTATTCAAGGAGCCTGAATCCTCACCACTGACACTGGAGAGGGACATGCACTTGGAATACAAATAGCTACACTCAGTGTTTCCAGATGCAGACCTCTGTGTATCAAGTACAATTTCCCTTAAGAGCACACAGGGAACACACACAGACCAGGGTCTGGATGTCTCTATATCTGCCTCCTTCCAGGTCCCTAATAAGACTCCCACTAGTACAGCTGTAGAGTTAGGTCCTCAGCTGAGTGTCCAAGCCAAGTCCCTCCAGCACCCTTGCTATAAACCCAGTACTTCGTGCCCTGCCTCAGGTAGCTCACATAAACGCACACACACACACACACACACACACACACACACACACACACACACACACACACACACACACACACACACACACACATCTATAAGGTAGTCATCACCATCACCAGACACTCCCAAATCAGCTACCCTAAGGCCCTTAACAAAGGGTGTCCAATTATACTGTGTAATATTAATACTAATAAAATGTTAGTAGTTCACCAAGACAGCTAGGCCTTTAGGAGTGGCCCACACAGTGTCACCAAATAAATATAAGTACTCTCAAAAGTTAGATACTTTTGACAAGGACCAGCCACAATAAAAGTTTTAAATATATTTAATAATAAATAATAAAAGCATGAAAATACTGAATATATATGTACACAGTAAACCACAGAGTTCAAATCACAAAAAATACTGCAATTAATATTGATAGACAGACTCATACAAATAAAGAAAAAACTCTTTAAGCTAAGCTTCACTATATTCCTGAATGAATCTAAGAGAATTCTACTGTTCCCTAGTTAAGTTACTTACTACCACAAGGGAAAATGCTGTGGGTGAGATTCTTTGTAGTCAGGCTTCCCAAACAGAATACTCAATACTCTGAGACTTCTCTTTGTAATATCTAAAATATAATTTCGAAGAGGGCTGGCAGAATGACCTCATCTCGTCACCTGATTCTATGTTCTCACAGTATTCTCCTTTGAAGCTGAGACAGGAAGTTAACAGAGACGGCTACAATACACATCCAAATGTTTATGGCAGTGCCTGGGTCCTCCCCTCTTTTCACTGAGTTAATGGACAAAGGCTCTTCCCCAGACCCAGTGACGCCGGTCCTATTCAGCACTGTGGTATACTTTTAATAGTTTAACAGCTCATTTACATTTCCCTTATTTTCTTAAAGTTAACCTCTGCTGAGCCAGTAGATGTTGCTCTTCATTTCAGCAGGGTGCACTTTGATACATTTCAACACAAGCAAAACTCACAAATACATTTTCAGCACAAGCATCTGTACAAAATCAGTTTGATATACAAATGGCCTACAGTTCTAATACATTTATAACACAAGCATCTTATATAAACCAGTTTGATATTCAAAGGATGTATCATTCTTTACAAAACTCCAGCAGGCTCTGCTGGCACTTGCCCATATCATCACATAGGCTATTCTGGAGTAACTGGAAGAAGATATCAAACCCAGAATAGTTTTCTTCCTCCCATTCTTAGATCTTCAAGAAAGATTCATTCTACTTCTGTACTGAACAGCTCAAGAAAAGAAAAGTATGGCTAAATTAACGTTCTTTTGGCAGTGAGAGAGAAAAAAATACTTTCAGAAACCCTGCATCTTCCTTTATGTGCTCTATTTTTTATCCAGTTACTAAACTGTACTCTGGGTATAGACAGTTTTAGCCAGTACAGCAGAACAATTACTTTAGAATTCACATAGTCCTGGCTTGGAGAAGGCATATCGACTTGAATAAAACATATGACAAAGTCCCAAGAAAGCTGATTTGGGCAGTTCTGTGATGGTTCAAAGTCCCAGAAACATTCATACAATTAGTGCAGGCTATGTACAAGGACCCAATGACTCAAATATGAACAGTGTTCAATCTCACAGAGAGGTTCCCAGCGGGAGTGGGTGTGCACCAGGGTTCATTTCTGAGCCCACTGGTGTTCATACTGGTGATGGATTACATTAGGAAACAGGATGGAGGGGACAGATCAACAAAGTCGCCATATACAGATGATGTGGATTCACAAGCAGACTCTGAGAAAGAACTTCAGCAAAGGATAGAGGAATGGGATGCAAAACTGAAGGCAAGTGGGATGACATTAAGCATAGATAAGACAGTGGTAATGGCAGCAAACTGGGGACATCAGAAAAAGCTAAGGAATGAGACAGAAGGGAAGATAGTGGAACAAGTTAACAGCTTCAGGAATCTGGGAGGGGTGTTTAAGATGAGGGGAAATCAGAATGAGGAAGTCAAAGCTAGAATCTGAAGGGCTGCAGCCAACTGGAATAGAGTCTCAGGTGTAGTCTATGACAGAAGACTGCCAAAGAAGCTGAATAGTAAGGTGTACAAGATAGGGGTGTGACCAGTACTACTGTATGTTACAGAAACCTGGGCAGTAAAGGCAGAGCAGATGAAGAAGCTAGAGGTAAAGGAAACAAGGATGTCCAGCAACGAGGTGGATGGATTGTGTGAGAGAAGATCTGCGACAGTCAGGCATGAGTGTCGAAGAAGGCAGGAGTGTGGCATTGAATTGAGACAGATAGCAACTGTTAACATGATACCCCAACCCCATGTAGAAAATGTAAAAAGAGGGGACTGATTATGATGAATGATGATCATATAGTCCTGGGTCATAGGTGACCATTGTTATATTTGTAGCAACAGTGGCATAATGAGGTGACCATTGTTATATTTGTAGCAACAGTGGCATAATGTTAACAAGAGTGTGACATAACCAGACATTGCTTCTTGATTACTGCTGAAAAGGGACTTTGCATGCAATGGGCCTACCAGGTTAACAAATAGGTATTCATATTCATATTCATATTATTATTATTATTATTATTATTATTATTATTATTATTATTATTATTATTATTATTACTATTACTATTACTATTATTATTATTATTATTATTATTACTATTATTATTACTATTATTATTACTATTACTATTATTATTACTACTATTATTATTATTACTATTATTATTATTACTATTATTGATCATTATTACTTTATTAATGTCTGTCATGTGTTTTGTGGCATCTGTGTCAACAGGAATTCCCTAATGAGAAGTTTGGGTTACACTGAATTAACCTCTTGATTTTGTCCCACTTTCATTAATAGATTTTGCATGCCTGAGAAGCATACAAAATGCATGAAGCAAGTTTTTAGTCCTTTTGAAAGAGAAGGCATCAGTCCTTCCTGCTTTTCAGTCTAGAACCCCTGCAGAAAACAGAGGTAGTTAATTGCTTCTTGGATAATAGAAGATTGTCATGATGGGTGCCAGTTGCATAAATAATCTTTTATATGTTTGCTATTTGCATGTCAGATACAATTCCTTACTAACTGACTCTGCCTTTCAGCTAGATAGACATGCAGCACGATTGAAGTAATCACTGTTTTTGTATGACTCAGTCCAAGAAATATCACTTTTTCTCTACTTTTTTATTTGCTTATATTTGTAGTTATTTTTTTGCAGTTAGTATTATCAGTATGAGAGATGATATGAACCTTAAACCCCTAAGGGACTGTCTCTTGCATATTGCTTGGAGGCTCAGGAAAATGAATGAAGCCACTCTTTTGCTTTTCCTAGTAGCAGAAACACTGTGTGTGTGTGTGTGTGTGTGTGTGTGTGTGTGTGTGTGTGTGTGTGTGTGTGTGTGTGTGTGTGTGTGTTATCCTGCAGTCTCTCATACAGTGTGGCAGAATATAATAGCACTAAGTGTTCTATCTGCATGTCTTTGGAATTTATGAGGAAACTAAAAACACCAGCAAAAACCTCCACAAATGTGGGGAAAATTGTATTTATTTATGTGACTGGATTTTTTAATTGAAGCATAACCTCATGAACCGATTCAATCAAATATGCTCAAATTTGAAAGTACTACAACTTACCATGAGGTTATATAACACTGAAGTTTGTTATATTAATTGCGGGATGAATGGAACATTGTCAGTGGGGAGCTTTTCCAGTACCACACAAAATAAATTTGTTGGTTTTAGCTCATATGATACAACAAGCTTGTAGGATTATGGATCACTGAACCGTACATCAGTCAACATAACCACAACTAGGGGGAAGATCTAAACATCACAAAGATGGTATCCCAGCAGAGAATTAATCTCTGGGTTTCAGAATTGTGAGGCAGACACAGTAAGCATTGTGCAGCTATGCTGCCCCCCCCCAACTTGCAAAGAAGTATAGTGTCTGAGTTGTCACCCTTTGCAACTTTGGATGAATAATCCCATTACTGCATTGTGAAACAAAGTATTTGCCTCATTCTAGTGTGCTGGCAAGTATTGCTTGAATTATGTTGTACGGCAATCATCCAAGAATGTGTAAACTGACATTTTCATAGATCATAAGTGGACAGACCTCACAATTTTCCCTATTTTGGAGGAACATCCTTACTTTTAGGCCTAATTTATCCTTGCACATAATGCACCTATATTAGGAGGTACAGTATGTCTCTATTTTTAGGCTTTATTTACTCCTTGAAACAATTTTCTGAATCTCTTCATCACACATGATTTTTGAGGCTGTCTGTTACACAGAAAACTACATATTCCTTTAAATTCCTCCTCTGTTTATTGAGCCAAGAAATGTCTCTGCTGCCTTGACAGATAGCTGGAGTCAACAATTTCCTTCTTAACTGTTATTAGTAGAGTAGATACAAAGGCCGTCTTAAGTTATTGAATCTTATATGGGATGCACCATCATATACCCAAAGTTTTACATTTGGTATGGTATGTGTCTACATTATGCAGATTGCTTTGTATACAGAAATAATTATACATAGCAATTGTCTTTAACCTCTTAACCCTTCGAAGAACAAATGCATCCCCAAGAGCCCAGTTAAAGGAAATACATCTTCATTAACAAATAAATAAGGCATGTTGACATGATAGATTCATGTGTTTCCATCTCTGGAACAGACATCCACTACATCAAGCATACTAGCACAATTGCCACCTTCATTGCAAACCTACATACTTGGATGTGTAGCCTCATATTCTCTCCAGGTCTATCATGTATTGTCTTCTTTGAGGCAGAAGGGCTCTTTTGAATACATGTTATTAACTATGCTTGTGTCTGAAGAATGATTGCCTAGTGCATACCTACAAATCTATGAGCCTTCAGTGAAGTCAGTGAGTCCCAAGTACATTACATATCCAGTTCTTTACACATCAGGCACACGTCTTTGGTAGAACAAATGGAATACTTTCATTTAATTCTAGTAAATCAGCAATACTCCTAGTTTTCATATATCCAAAGATCATTCAATTAAGATAGCCAGTGTGTCTCAGGTCAGCCATCACTGACAAGGTCTTGCAGTCTTGACTAGAACCTTTCCATATTACTTCCATTTTGACTGACTACAAAAACTGCTTTCTTCCTTTCTAACATCTTCTTAAAGACCAATAAAATGTTCATTTTTTTCCTTCTTACTTATTGTAATGTGGTTGTAGAGTCCTCTGCAATATGTGCCACATGCAATGAGCCCTAATCGCCCTCATGGAGCTGTGGCTGGAGCTTACCTTCTGGTGCATAAAATGTAACTGCTTTCCCAGGATGGTTAACTCTGAAGCATGCTAGATACAACAGTTTAACTGTGTAATTCTCTCTCCTGCACAGCTTCATTGCATTATGAAAAGATGCTCTCTTTTGCCCTGCTTCAGCTGAATAATCATAATTATGCCACCCTCTTGCTTCTGCCAACGTTATTTCTTTTCTAAGAACCTACACTTTTCACAAAAATCTGGAAACAAAAAATGGATCTAGGAAAGTTCACACAAAGTTACTGTGGAATAAAAAGCTCTTCTGCCAATATATCTTTCATGAACTCTACACGCAATTCACTCCCTCAGCCCTTTCAAGAATACCTGTGAAGCATAGATGTTTACACCTGTGCACGTCCTCTATACCTACAATTTTAGTCCATACAAATTCTAGTATTGCTTCAAGGAGGATATTCTGTGTTTCTCCAACATCATGCCCCCTTGAAATCCCCCGGCTGGTCAGAAAGATAACGCAAGGGCTCAAGGCTACTTCCATTTCTTCCATCCTCTCATTTGACCTTTTCTTATAGTCCAGTAAATCACTATTAATCTTGTGCAGATCTAGCATTATTGACTCAAATCTACGCATCTTCTCCCATTCTGCACATCGCCTTTTAGTCAACAAATTCTCCATGTTACTTACGAGACAGTCCTCCTTGACCCAGGAGCCAGCCTGACCTTGTTGTATCTCCAATCTGCTAAAATCATTGGTATCACTTTTTTTTGATTTCTTTTCATCTCATAATCAGAATTAATAAATTGTGGCATGATAAGAGCCCCAAAGATGAATTTATATTGGCAGTTTCCATCTTACACCATCAGACTTACAGTTCTGATCATGGAGGGATGGAGAACACTGCTCAATCTCACATGTTCTTTGCTTAACAGGCAGTCTCTAGCTGTGCTTAATTTTGGTTTACAGTCCCTGAGCTTGGTGGATTATATGAAGCATTTGACTGTTACTAGAATGCTTGGGTGCCAGATGAGGATTCTTAACAGTTATGGAGAAGAGATATAGCTCCAGAAAAGGGATCTGTTAACCTTATCTGTTGGAAGAGCTTCAATTACTTTTATTTTTTTCTGTATTACCATTTTTATCTGCTGTTCATACAGTGATGAGCTCAGGTTTACAAAATGCTAGGAGAGCATCTCCAAGGGATTAACAAGCTGTTACACTGGTGGGATGTCATAATGTTGCAGAAGTGAGCATTGCTTTTTCTGAACAAACTGAAGACTAACCATATTAAAAAGGTTTTGAGCAAAAATCTTAAAAAATATTGCTGTAGGGAACATTGTAACAATGTGGATATTTTATCCCACCTCATTTTTTACCAATCCTTAGTGAAGGGTAGCTATGTTGACCTAGTGAAGTAGAGTCATTTTATTGAACTTATACAGTGAGGAGGAAGTTGGACCTCCTGGGAATTAATGGGGTACATTAGATTAAACAAAACGTATACGAAATACTCATCCACTGTCAAGAAAGAAAGCAAGAAAGAAAAAGAGAGAGAAATACATATAATCTTTGACAAGTTAAAACCATATTTTTCAAAAGGGCCACCTGACTTGCAGAGGAAGAAGTGATTATGGAATTACTTTTTTTGCACAGTACCTGTCATTTTTTTCGATTCCAAAGGCAGTTTGGATAATGACATATTTCCTTGTCTTCTGGATACAGACAATAGAGTTTCAGAGACCAGGTGGTAAACAGCTAGGATTAGGTATTAAGAGCTTCAAAATGGTATAGACCAGCCATTGGGGATGCACTGGAGTCAGCTGATAATGGTCATACAAGCTTGCAAGAGAAAACAAGAAATACATATCATAGCTCTCCACGTACGAGGTAATATCGTAGGTTTGGTGAGCAAAAAAGATCCGGCCTTAATTATATTAAGGGATATTTAAAGAACAGGTTCCAGGTGTAGTAATCATCTCATCTAGAATCATTCCTAGGAGAGTGCAGAAGAAGGCTACTTGTTATAATGGTACAAAGCATGTCTGCTACTATATCAGTAAGTTTATTGTCAGGGACCTGATCCCACAGCAAAGAGTGAAAAACCCGTGACTCAACCAAATGGCCAGTGTTACACTACTGGCACTGTACTGAGGAGCTGGGAAGAGTATGGCAGTTAGATGTCAGTGCCAGCTCACCTATCCTGGGATACAAAAAGGTCTGCTTGGCTCACTGCATTGATGACACCTGTAGAAATGCAGATGTCTCACTTCAGCATGAAGAGTCTAGCCTTCTTGGAATGCAAGCAGTTTGCTGTTTGGTTGAAAAGTTGTTCATGAGTGGAGATACGCATACACCTCACAAAGACAGCTATAGTGAAGCTTGTAGGTTGATGAGGGTTTAAGAATGCAACAGTCCACAAGGTCTTTACTCTTGCATATTCCCTAAGAACCAAGTCTCACTCTCACTGGGGAACAAATGGGCTGGAGGACTCTCACCACTTCAGAGGAATGAACGTGTCGATTGGATTCAGGAAAGGGAGCTACTGGACAAAGATAGATAGATAGATAGATAGATAGATAGATAGATAGATAGATAGATAGATAGAGAGATAGATAGATAGATAGATAGATAGATAGATAGATAGATAGATAGACAGATAGACAGATAGACAGATAGACAGATAGATAGATAGATAGAGACAAATAAATAAACGGATAAATTAATAAATAAATGAAAGCAAGAGTATTACTAAGGAGGCTGAATTTGCAGGCTGTACAGTCTTGCACCATTGGGTTGCAGAAACATTTGGCCTGGTATACACTGACTGCAATATTTATGATGGCGATAGGGCTGCATTTGTTTGTCTTATAGATTCACTTTCTTCTTCAGGAATGTAAGAAGATCTGGTAAGGTACAGTGTAAGAAGGCATGGATAACTTGGAAACCGGGGATTAAAATAAGAAAAATATAATTGAAGAGCGGTAGTAGAAAATTTTACTGGGAATCAGTCCACAGTTCTAAGAACCAGTTCTAACCAGGTGCATTGGATGCGTCAGTGTACATTTGCCAGAACACTTCCCTTTTGCTTAATAATACCTTCCTATTACCCCCTCGTGGACCTATTTCAACCTGCTCAATAATGGCAAATTTAAATACATGTGTCGCTCCACAATGGGCAATGTGTCTATAAAGAGCATCCAATGCACCTAGTTTAAATGAATATATTACTATTAAACCTGATTTACTAATTTACTATCAAGTTGAATGATTGTTTTAACCCATATATATCAAATGCAAATGTTTAATTTTGATAAATGCATGAATTGAGCACTCTTTAAGTGAATGGAATAGCCCTAGATGAGATGTATTAGAGACACATAGGAATATATCAATAGTTATTATATCAAATATGCAAATTTTAATATTATTAACTCTGTATAATTTTTTAACTTTTTAATTCTACAACTTTCTATAACTTTTATAGTTTCACAACATATTTTACAGTTATAATTGATGAAATGCCAATTATGTAATTGTTTAATGCATTTTTTGGCGCCTTTTTAAGTATTTAAGGGTATAGATTAGATGTTAACATTCTGAGGAAGTCTACATTATCTGTGGATGAAAGCGCTTAATGTGTTTGAAATTTTGTAAATAAAGTGTTGGAACCGCAGAGCAGCGTCCACACTTCCTTTCCAGCGTGTTGAGATATTCTGGTGAAGGTACATTGTAAATTGATGTTATTTTCCTGTTGATTGAAGTGCTCTGGAAAGGAACAAAGATAACTGTATTAGCTTGAAGTTCAAAACCAGAAGACTGAATAAGACCCTGTAATGTCATATTTTAAGTCTAAAAACTTGTTAGGATTGTACATTTGGAGAATTCATAGTACAAAGACACCATCCAAAAATTCTGATGGGAAAGATTTGTTTGTGTGCATGTTTCTGTGTATTTAACTGGGAGCCCTGATACACTAACTGAGTTTTGTTTGTATATCACCTTTGTCTCACCTAGGTTTGGACCTGCTGTGCAAAGCACAGCAATGCAGGAGCTAACACTGAGTTGTATTTGACTTATGGCACCATGATAGCAAATTTCACACTCTTAGCTTGGAATTATCAGGTGTGACCTTGGCTTTTTGTGTTTTTTGCTAATTTTATAGCTCCTTTGAGTTAAAACTGATTTTTTTGATATGGTTCATTTGCTTAATTGTTGGACATTTCAAAACTCCTTCTGCGTAATCATTGCAATAGTTCACCAGTTAGGTACTCACAAATATCTGGCTGTATACGGATTTCTGTTGACAGGAGTTTATAGTTTGTTCTGCCACATTTTGTGGCTAGCCTGCTTGTTTTAGGATCTTTGAAACAGTATAGGAACTCCTTCATGCTTACTGACAATCAGAGCTGTCATTTTCTGCTGCTACTCGCGAGAGGTAGGAATATTTGCTAAATTTGGTGCCTCTCCTCTCACATACTACATATGTCAGTAAGTAGCTTAACTCTACATTTCAGCCATATAACATGTTGTGAAACCATCACCTATGTTACTGAGACCCTATTTGAAAAAACTCAACCACATGTCACATAGGTAATGCCACTCAATGCTAGAAGTCTAAACCTCAAAATGCACTCTCTCAAGGCACTCCTAAAAATGGAGAACATTGATATCTGTGCAGTAACTGAGACCTGGTTCAAGGCTCCAGAGAGCACCCCTGCAATACCAGGCTACAATTCTTACCACGTGTTTCGGCCACAAAACCAAGACCGAAAGGTGGAGAAGTGTCCATATTCATCAAGGATATTCACACCTCCAGGCTAGTTGCCCAACACAATGCATCTGAAATTCTCCAGGTGCAACTAACACTAGGTAAGACTGCAATCCAAGTTGTAGCTTGCTACAGATCCCTCACCATGCCCCAAGATTCTCACTACACCTTTCTAAACATACTGGAAAATATTAAGATACAACCAAACACCCTAATACTGGGTGATTTCAACTACCCTGCCATTAATTGGGAAAACTACTCAGGTACCAACTCCTTTTCCCAACGGTTCTTGGAATTCATAAATTCCAACACCCTGGATCAACTAATCCATTGTCCCACCAGTGGAGCCAATATCCTAGACCTGGTCATTACCAACATGGGAGATAGATGCTCCACACCAGTGGTCACCCCCTCATTGGTCAGGTCTGACCATAAGCAAATCACCTTTGACATCCACATCCCACCCCCACATACCAGTAAGGAAACCTCCTTAAAAAACTTCTCCAAAGCCAACTTCATGCTACTGAAGTCAGAAGTGACAAACTACACCCACGCAGACAGGATCTGGAAGTTCGACTGCAGAATCTTACACTAAGGCACTGCATGAGCACATCCACTCGTGCATGAATCGTGCCATCCCAAATAGAACCAAGATGCTCTTCTCCAAAAAAAGGAAGCCAATCTGGTGGTCCCCTGCTATAAACAAACTATACAACAGAAGGAAGAAACTGTTGCAGAAAACAGGAAAATCCCAGGATGCAAAAAACTCCCTCACCAGCCTCAGTAAGAAGCTGAGATCCTTCATAAAATCCTGAAAAGCTAGTTATGAAAATAAAATTGCCAAAGATTCCAAAGACAACCACAAGGCATTCTATAGTTATGTCAAGAATCTAAATGGCAATGCTCGGATCTGCTCTGAGCTACAACAGAATGGCATTAAATATACTGATCCCAGGGATATTGCCAATATCCTGGAAGATCGATTTAGTGCCAACTTCACCCCCTCATACCCCCTAAAGGGCCCATCTCAATACCAAAAGATTGCCAAATTCTGATAATCATGGCTACACAGGTAGAAACTGCACTCTCCAAAGCTAAGAATATAGCATCCATGGGACCAGATGACATCCCAGGCTGTGTACTACATGAACTACAAAATGAACTGGCACCTCACCTAAGTGTCATGTTTAATCATAGCCTCATCTTAGGCTTCGTGCCCACTGAGTGGCACACAGCTACATTTATCCCGCTCTACAAGGGAGGATCTGCCTTGGATCCTAGAAACTACCGTCCCATCAGTCTGACAAGCCTGATCTGCAAGGGCATGGAACGCATTATCATGGAACTTATAAACAAAGACATTGGCAACCTTCAAACACTGGACCCCACCCAGTTCGGGTTTGTGAAGGGCCGATATTGTCTCCTGAATCTGATTGACTTCTTCAAATCAGTCTCCAGAGCTGTGGATGAGGGTAAGGTGGTCCACACAGCCTATCTGGACCTCGCCAAGGCCTTCGACACCATCCCCCACTCTGGAATCATAGATAAACTTACTAAGCTGGGCATAAATCCTTACGTCACTCGATGGGTTGCCAACTGGCTTACTGACAGAACCCAGACTGTAAAAGTAGCCAACTCCAAATCCATCTCCAGACATGTGACAAGTGGAGTACCTCAGGATTCAGTCCTGGGACCACTCTTGTTTGGCATCTACTTCTCTGAAGTACAGGCCAACACTAAGGCACTCTGGCTAACAAAGTTTGCAGATGACTGCAAACTGGGAGCCATTATTGAATCCCCAAATTATGTGGATATTCTACAAAAAGGCCTTACAGAAACAGATGCCTGGTGCCAGAGCCATGGGCTCAAGCTTAATGCCAAGAAATGTATAGTTATCCCCTTTGGAAAAAAAAATTTACCCATGAATTACCACATAGGTGGCAGGACGCTAAACATCGAAAGTGTGATGAGAGACTTAGGGACACAGGTGGACAGTGGTCTCACTTTCGATAACCACATCGCCACAACAGTCAGGAAATCCTTCTATGTGGCACACCTCATCACTAAGAGCTTTTCATCCAGAAAAAAAGGAGGTCATTGTCCCACTGTACTCATCCCTCATTAGACCCATTATAGAGTATAATGCCCCGTTTGGTATGTACCTCACAAGACATCTGCAACAGCTGGAAAGGCCACATAAATACCTCACTAAAGGAATCACAGGCCTAAAGCAGATGCCATATGCTGACCATCTAAAAAAACTCCAGTTATATTCTGTGGCATATCGTCTACTCAGAGGCGATCTCTGCTTAACATACAAGGCCATGTCAAACCCTGAGCTGTTGGACATGCTCCACTTAAAGAAATCCCAATCCCTCAGAGCCACACGCTCCAGGGATCTAAATCTTGTCATTACAATGAACAAAACATGCTGGAGGGATAGGTTCCTGACCCAGAGATTCCCCATACTCTGGAATAGACTACCCATATATGTCAAGCAGAGCGCCTCATTGACCCTCTTCAAAAGGAACCTTGATGATTGTATGGGAGATAGGAAATTCACCCCGGGGATCATGTCAATCACCCTGCTAGACAGGGGCCCAGAGAAGTAAATATTGTGGGAAGAAATATCCAGGGAATTGGGAATTGTTATGGTTAGGCTTGCATAGGCCCTAGGGCCGATAGCCTAGTACCAACCTATGAACCTATGAACCTATGAACATAGTACTACTTATGCAAACATATCTTCACATATACCTTCACCCACAGTTACAGTGATCCACACTGGAGCCACATCTACTCCTATAAGGACTCCTGAGGCTGCAGCTACACATGGTAATGTATTAGCAATAGGTAATCCTATAGTTAGGCATACTGAAGCTCAACCCACCATGCTGTGCATGGATAATGTCACGGCCAACTGTTTGTCTGGAGCCAGGATTCAAAATGTGACCAGAACAGTCCCCTCAGCCAAATATAAATACACTTTTGTTCTTGCCCACATCTGGGTGAATAACCTCAGATGCTCCATGCTGGGGATGATGCAGAATATAGTTGAGCTCTATATGCATGTGTCTGAGGCAGGTAACACACTTGCCTTGGGCAGTATCTTGCTTTCTCTGCGAATGATGCCACAATTTTATACAGAAATAATTGATTTCAACAACTGGATTAATAGCTCATTCAGTCCTGGGCAAAAAGAGGCTAATTAATTCCTTTGTTTCCTAATGTCTTTTAAGCAAGGGAATCACTAGCTTCCTGAGAGGCTTTTCTCCCAAATTGTCTATTAAGAGTATAATTCAAATGATTTGCAATACCTCACAAACAGTGCATGTTATTAAAATAAATAAATAAATACATAAAATGCAAAATATGAGACAGTGAGCAATGCATATGTATTATTCTCAAAAGTCTGCTGGGAAAATTGAATTTATATTAAAATGTGTTGAAGAAAATGGCATTTTACTTGGTAATATTTATTAGCATAATGCTCAAACAAAGAGTTATAGTTTAGTTACCATGGAAGATAGACCTAATATTTCAGTGAGTGAATTGCTTACCTGTTTAAGAGCTTTCCAGGGATGTGTAACAAAATTGGATAGCATACTTCTGTTCTGCAATATTGCACAATCAGTGCAGATTATGTATGTCATATTTTTACAATATTTGAAAAGAACAATATTAATCTGGAGAGCTGTGTATGCTAGATAGCAAAATTGCAAACTTGTGTGCCATAATTTTATGTATAATATAGCATCATTTATTTGGCAGTAGACTACAAAAGGTTTTGCAAAATGGCAACCCACCACTGGACCAGTAAAATAAAGGAGCCTCAATCCTCACCACTGGCACCAGTGGAGGATGTTCACTGGGAGGATAACAGGTATACACACAGTATCTCCAGATGCAGCTTTCTGCTTCAAGCACAATCAAGCACGATTTCCCTTAAGAGCACACAGGGAACACAGTTAGTCTGGGGCTGGTTCCTCTCTCTTTCTCCAGGTCCCCAGTAAGACTCCTCACTGGCACAGCTATAGAGTTGAGTCATCAGCCAGGGTTCCAAGCCAAGTCCTCCAACACTATTTCTGTCCAACCAGTGCTTTGTGTCCCTGCCCAGTGAACATCCCCCACTGGTGCCAGTGGTGAGGATTGAGGCTCCTTTATTTTACACACACACACACACACACACACACACACACACACACACACACACACACACACACACACACACACACACGCCTGGGAAAGGCTAGCAAAGGTTTACTGCTATGCCCCCTTTTGCCCAGGCTATAAGGTAGCTATCACTTCCACCAGAACCCCTCACCATCTACTTTAAGACCTTTAACAAAGGGTGTCCAATTTTATTGTGTAATATTAATACTAATACAAATGGTTGTTTGACCAAGAGCAAGGTTATTAGGAGTGGCCCACACAGTGTCACCAAATAAATATGCAAGTGCTCTCAGTACTTAAATATCTCTACAAAGATCAGTCACAATGAAAGGTTTAAATATATTTAATAATAAATAATAAAGAACAAGAAAATGCTAAGTATATATTCACAGTGACATCAGAGTTCAAAACATGGGAAATATTTAAAATAGCACTAAAGAACAGGCTCAGACAAATAAAGAAAAACAATATCTAAACTAAGCTTGACTATATTCTTGACTGAATCTAAGAGTATTATACTATTCCCTAATAACTTACTTAATAGAGCAAGACAGATGATGTGATGAATGGTCCTTATTGTTGCCAGGCCCAAGACATAATACAAAATGCTCTTTCTCACTAAGAGACTTCTCAAAATAATATCTAAAATATTACCTCTATGATAGCTTGCAGAATGATATCACCCCAGTCATCTGACTTCTAGTTTCCATGCAAAAGCTTCATTGCTAGAAGTTGGGAAGACTTAGCACCTACCTGTAAAAATACACACACAAGGGCTTTTGCTCAGATCTTTGGCAGGTTCTGGAAGTCATAAAATAATTGCATTTATGTCTCTGGCTGTGTTGAAACATGTGAGATAGCATCTTTATGGCCTAGTCTGTAACATGATTTAATTTCAGATATTTTTTAAAGTTTGCTGGACGGAGGTTAACCCTCCAGTTTCTTCTATTAAAACATATACATTTAAACAATTACAATAGTGCATGCACATTTCTGTTCTCTCCAGTAGGGCACACTGTGGATTCATTTCAAACACAAGCACTTTACAAATACCTTTTCAACACAGACATCTGTACAAATAAGTTTGATATACACATGACATACAGTTCTAATACACTTGCAACACAAGCATCTTGTATAAATCAATTTGATATTCACAGATGACATATAATTATTTACAAAATTCCAGCTAGTTGTGCTGACAGTACCTCCTTTAGTCACATGCAATATTAACACAGATAGAAAAATGTAGCTAGTATTTAATTGCTTTACTAAACAAACATTTACTTCTCTGGAAACTTTCACATTAACCACTATGCTTTCATGTCACATTTTTAACTAGCACCCATGATTTACCACTCCGCAAAATGGCATTATTATACTCCAAATCTGCATAATTAGTGTAAATATGGAAAAATTCATAGTTTTCATAACGTCTTGCAAAACACTCTTTGTTAACTCAACTCCTCCATCATGTAATCCATCACACACACTTTGCATGGGAAAGCTCTTCCCATTCCCATTCCACAAATTATATAAAATCAGAACCAATAATAAGATACTTGTGACTATCATGATGGCCATTGAGAATGTCCAACAACCAACATAACACACACTTTGGACATCTACCATATCCTTTCAACTTGCAAGAGACCACCTTGCTTCCTAAGGTATGACGTGTTGTTCATGAAATATTAGTGTTTATATTAGAATGATGGCAACATTAATAGTGTACATTCAATACATATTTGCACTTTTGCAGTGTTCCCTTTTCCAAGTATGTTTAGTGCCGTTTGTTTTATAATACTGCTCATATAGCTGCCCCTTCCCAAATGGCTGCACCACACACAATTTTTGATCTGTCAATGCAAATATGGAAAATATCGCATAATTTTCATAATCATTGGAAAACACTGTTCAATAATACAGGTCCTTTATGTCACACAGGGATACCCTATGAATGCCTATCGCATCCTGTCAGCTCATATATGCTACCCTTCTTCATAAAGCAGAACCTAATTTATATGCAGTATTAGTCTAGCATTAGAATTATGTTAATATTAATACAGTTTTAACTTAAAGAAATAGTAATGCTTTTGCTGTGTTTCTGTTACCAAGTTGTGCTTAATGTAATTTTTTCCTAATATCCGCTGCTTACATAGTCACCCTGAAACATGACAGTATCATGCTCCATTTTGATTTATTAATGCAAATATGAAAATGTTAATGTTTTTTATAATCTTTTGCAAAACCTCTTCTTTAACTCCAGCCCTATGCACTGCTTGCATAGTCCCTCGCCCCAAATTTGACAGTGACACATGAATGTTGGCCTGAAAAAAATGCAAAATATACACATTTGTTTTGAACTGAATGCCAAACATACATGCACACCCAGATTGCTATATTGGACTATTGGTGGTATGTAGCAATAATGGACCAGGCCTCTAACCATACTCACTGTTTATGCAATTTCTCAGAATAATACATCAATAATTCTGTAAGCCAGTTTATAACCCACCACCGCCACCCCACACTCCATCATGCACACTTTGTAGGACAAAGCACATACACAACAACATTTCTAATATTCAACAGTGCCATAAAATCAGCTCCAATGATGAGATGTTTGCAGCTACCATTCTGGACACTGAAATGGACAATATCCACACTAATGACAGTAAGTAACCCTTGGACTGTAACCTCCCTCCACATCATACCCACAATGCTTCCAAAGGAAACCATGTATGCTGGATAATGTCAGTCTGTGAGTCTGAACCAGTTTGTGCATAAATGCAGTAGGACAATGTAGCAGTTTACAGTAAAAATAATCTCAGAAAATTGTAATTGGAGATTTGGGTACAAAGCACAATCATGAATGTGATTCTTTATTTTATTTTACAGTTTGATTATTGGGTAGGTGGACTGAGGTATTGACCTTTTTTAGCCACGTCTCACATACAGGATAGCAATAGACAATTTGTTGAACAGTTCTGTAGCCTGTAATACACATGGAACAAAAAGAAAATATACGAGTGGGAAAAATAAACACATATTCAGATTAAATATATACACTATTTACAAGAAACATTTATTTTCTTACGAATACTTGCTGTTATAAGTCACAAAAACCATACAGACTCTATAAAGCAAATGCTCTTGGTTTCATTTTGCAAGTGTTGGCTTACGTTGATTTTTGAATGTCTGAAAGTTATTGATATTTATTATGTCAGCAGGTATGTGGTTCCATATAGTTGTGCCAAATCTCAGAGCTCTTTTTCACCTTTGGCTAGTTTGAATTTAGATCTGATTAAAGCAAGTATTTTATCTTGACTTTTTGAAAGGGAGTAGATTTGTTTCCTGATTATAAGTAACCACTTGGGAGGACAGTAGTAGCTAAGAAATGGAATTTTGTAAATTAGAGCATGGAAGAGAAATACAGATCTGTTGGTAATAGGCAGCCAGTAGGCTTTTTCATATAAGGTACAGCACTGGTTATTAGAATCATGGAACTGAACACATCTGAGTATTTTATTTTTAGTGACTTGAATTTTTTTGTGTGGCAATAAAGGGAATAGTTCTGTCTTAAGTATTAGGACTCTTTTAGCTAAAGTCAGCCTTTGAAGAGAGAAGGTGGGAGAGTCAATAACATAGTTTTAGTTGGATTAATACCTTGTCAGTAATGTTGTCAGTATGAATATTGAATTTCAGTAAGGGTTCCAATGTTATTGTGCCAAGATATTGTAGCTTGACATTTGGTATATAATTCATTTTTAATTCTGTTAAGATTAAGGGACAAGGTGAAGTCAATATTTAGCTGTAGCAAAGAACATATGACATTTGTTTGGCATTATTAATTTGTAGTTTATTATTGTAGAGCCAGCTGGCAAAGAGTGATTGACTTGTTTGTTGTAGTGTTTGGGGGGGGGGGGGGGGTAGTGAAGGTTGTAAGGTTCATAGAAAAGAATATCATGTGCAAATAAAATTATTTTTGTTTGAGTAAATCATATGTGATATCATTCAGAAATAGATAGAAGAGGAGTTGTTCTTGGACTGAGCCTCAAGGAGTCCCAGTGTTTAATGTTCCCTTTTCAAAAAGTACACTGTTAGCAAAATTCTGAAGTGGTCTGCCTAGCAAGTAGTTTTTAAACCAGTGTATGACATTTTCACAAGTTTATTTAGTACAAGAGAATGATTAACTGTCTCAAAGGATCTTGTCAATTCTACAAAGATCTCATTATTATTGCTATAAATGCTATCTGCAGCTGATCACAAAGTTTTATTTATTTTTTTTTAAGAAGAAACATCTTTATTAAATTATCTCATATAACATATGCAATCGCACATTTATATAAATGAAAACCAACCATATTGACATAATTTTAGTTGTAAACATTATACATAACTTATAATCTATCCAGTCATTTTCAGTCAAACATTACATAGCTGTTTCAGTACTAAATGAGTTTGTAAGCCCATGCTGGTGGTCACAAAGCTGCCCATAGCTATTTATTTGTTTAAACTACTGCTAATTAGTTTTTCAAAGATTTTAGTAACATGGAGAGGATTGAGACTGGGCTGATTAAACTTTAGGTGTGGGAAGAATGACCAAGTTTTTGAATGGAAGTCGAACTACACCTGTAGTTATTTAGAGATTAAAATGTACCAGTGGCTTTGCAATTTTTTTCTTCAGAATCTTTCTGGAATTTGGGGTATAGTTTGATGAATTTGGCAGCTGTTGAGTTTAGTTTAGTAAATAAGGACTTTGTTTTTCAGTTATGGCTTTGAAGTCAAAGATTGCAGTATAACTTACTAAAGGACAGGGATCTGGAGGGGTATCACTGTTTAGAAGAGGGGGTAAAAGAATAAAGTTGGCATTTTTCATGGTTGAAAGGAGGCAGTTAGTGAAATCATTAGCAAAGGAGTTAGTGTTATGTGACTGGATGCTGGCTTTGAAAGTGGTGTCAGCAATCTATTTATTTTATTTATTTATTGACATTTGTTTACTGGGAAAGTCCACTGGGTCAAGAGCCCATTTTCAGTGAAGGCCCAGGGAGAAAAGCTCCATTACAATGAAAAACAATATAATGATATAAAATACAGGTTTACAGGGTATAAAAATATGAACAGCAAATAAAATTGCAAAGAGACAAACCAGGGTCATCATACATAGTTTTACAAAGTAAACGATATAATCCACAAGATAGAAAGAGATCCAAATTAACCAAAGGAGCAAATTATGAATGAGTATAATACACCTAAGCAGGAAGACAAAAGGTACAAAAATTGTGCCTCTAGAAATTAAATTGTGGGAGGTGTAGGAATAGGAGCAGATAGAATACATATTATCAGTAGCAAATTAGAAAATTACAGGATGAATAAGGTTAATAGCAGGGGGGAGGCTGGTAATACAAATACAGTAATAGTACAAGAGAAAGAGTAGTTAGAGAGGATTAGATAGGGTAGGTGCAATACAAGGTAATTAGGTTGATTGTAAGGCTGGCAGCAAGGCTGGGATTGAGATCCCCGTGCAGTTACAAATCCAATTAGAGAGGAGATGGTTATGAAGGGCAGTTTTGAAGTTTGAAGAGTGTTGTTTACTGCTTACAGAGGAGGGGAGGTTAGTAACATCAGCAGTCAGATGTTTGTTTTATTTCTTTCCAGAAGATTTTACATTGAGATGAGAAAGTCTTTTGCACTATTGGTTAGAATTATGGCTTATTTTCTTAATGCAATCTACTGTAGATATAGCTTTAGTCTGGTATATTCCTATTTCCAGATTATCCATGTTTTACCTATCTCTTTGATCTTATGTTTCAGTCCATGTCATTTGAAAGCCAGGGGCACTTTTGCCTTCTGAGACATATTTGCATTGTAGTAAAGAGGGTTTCCTGAACTGCCAGGGTATTAATGAAATAGTCTAGAGCAACTAGAGAATTTGTTTGGCAGTAAAGGGTGTTCTAATCTAAATTGTCCAGATAGCTTGCAAGCAGTGGTTATTTGATCTGCAGAAAGCGTCTGCCAGATGTTATGACTAGTGGACTTCCTTAAGTTTTAAAGGACCAAGTGGAAATTGGTGGGCAGTGATTACTGATGGAATTGGACTGAACATCTGCTTGCAGACATTTTTTATTGAATTTATTATATGGCCAAGTGGTTAATATGTGTGGCCTAGGAGGTTGTTTTACTAGCTGTTCTAGACCTTCGGTATTTAGTATTGTATATAATTTTGACCCTTCTGGACCACTGACACTGAGATTAAAATCACCTAGTAAAAGTGTTTTTTTTTTTATTTATCTTTGAGGGGAACATCTCACCGATTGTGTATTGAATAGTATTTATAGTAGATAGAGGTGGACTGTATATAACCCATAATGAAGAGATTTAGGTGGTTGCCCAAAGTTAAATAATTTGTGGCATTCACCTCTCTCTTCTGAGCTTATGCATATTGCTTAAAACCTTTTCTACCTTATTGTTCCTTTTCTAGGTAAGGTTTATTCTTTAAAACCTTTTCTCCCCTATTGTTCCTTTTCTAGGTAATGTTTATATTTTAAAACCTTTTCTACCCTATTGTTCCTTTTCTAGGTAAGGTTTATTATGTAGACATTCGGGCCTGGGAAGCTATAATCCAGTCTACATCAAAGTGGCTGTGCTCAGTTTTAGGAGTCTAAACATTAAGTTGCCTTATTTGGAAGCCTTACTGATGCTTAAGCCTTTCAGGTATGTGTTGTTACAGAGACTTGATTTCATTGTTCTGATAACACTCCCTCTATTGCAGGATACAGTGCACTTCTTTCTTGCAGACCATCTAGCGAAAGAGGGGGTAGGACCACTCATATATTAATGCACATCAAATACCTAAAATTTCTAAATTCAAGGTTTTTGACAATCTAGTCACATTTGATAATGTCAAGTATCATATAATTGTCAGTTATAGATCCCCTTCACTGTCATCTGAGCATAGCTGTCCTTAGGCATAGGCTAATTAAGCGGCCGCCTAGGGTGCTGCTCTATCAGGGGTGCTTTTCCAGTATTTATTTGATATAGGTAGACCAGGATGGGGGTACCAGGTGATGTGGGTGGGCACCATAGTGCCCTTTTGTCTAGGGCACCAGTTGACCTAAGGCTGCTCCTACATCTGAGGACCACAGTAAGTTCCTTGACAAGTTGCATTTCATGTCTGTTAGTCTCAACATCCTAATTCTAGGTGGCTTCAATTATCTATCCATCATATGAAAATTGTATGCAACTAGCAATGCATACATTTGGTGTTTCCTAGATTTCTTTAATACCAACTCCATAGATAAAAATTATCCATTTTCCCATGACAGGGAAAATGTACTTGACCTTGTCAGACTGCCCTTATGAGTACTGCCTTTGCCCACACATCTTTTAACATAATACCCTCCTTGATCAAATCTGCCCACCATGCTCTTACTTTTTCCCTCAAGATTAATAAAAAATTGCCACTAATTCAGCTACATTCAGGGCTTACTCCATAGCCAGCCTTATATCCCTGTCTGATGGCTTAAAACTTTCTAAAAGTGCTCTACCCACTGTTGACCTGATCTCAAACCACCACATTTACCTTTGATTTTTACAGCCATCTCCACCAATGCATGGACAAGTCACTGCCTATTAAGGCATAAGTACAGTAGGAAATTTGGGGGTAAACCCTTAGAGTGGAACTCAAGGAAAAACAAACTTTATAACAGGAGGAGACAATTATATGGTTCATATAAAACAATCACCATCAATCAGAAGGGTTATAAGCATGCCTGCAGGAATCTTAAATGTATCAATAGGAAAAGTAAGACTGACAATAATTATAGGTAGCTAACTGTCTGAAGGATAACCACAAGGGTTTTTTTACACTGTATTTGGAATATTAGAAGTAAATGTCTAGGACTACACTGAACTCATAGTGAAAAACACTACCTATTATGATGCAAAACCCTTAGAAAATTCCCTGACTGAATCATTTAGCTAAACACCCCCTCCTCCTTATTCACGCCCCACTGTCCCCTCCCTTGAATGTTTTAACAGTGCTGCACCAATTACCACTATACAGCAGATCCAGGAAGATAACACCAAAATTAAAAATAGCATCTCCTTGGAGCTGGACAATATACCAAGCTGCATTATAGCGAGAACTAAGCACGTTACTGCTGAACTCCTCCTTAACTTTTAAGTCTCATCTTTTTCACAAGATATGTGTCTGAGTTCTGAAGAACAGCAGTTGTGGTGATTTTGTATAAGGGCACTCTTGTAACTTACCCTGGAAATTATTGCCCCAGTAGCCTCACCTACATTTTATGAAAAATCATGGTGAAGCTTAATGTGTCTCATTAACAGCAAAATTGATAACTTATAAACATTAATTTATAGTCAGTATGGTTTTGTGAGGATAGGTCCTGCTTGCTGAATGATAGTAATCATCATAGGACGCTCAAGGTGACTGAGTCTTACAGCCATTACAGCTTGCCACTTTCCACCCTAGACTGTACCTTCCTTCCTAAGGATGGCTAGGTTAGACAAGCCCTGGGTGAATTTATCAATACCCATCCAGTTATCTAGGTCCTGTTTAAAGAAGATAGTGTATCAAACTGGTTTATCTGCAGACTGCAGAGGGTATCTTTTTGATAGATAAGGTAAATGCAGGTAATGAATCTGTCTGTCCACCTAGTTTTATTGATCTGATGAAGCAGGTTTGCATCCTTTATTTTGATATTTGTGGGATTGTTTGATTTGTGAAGGTACATGAGATTCTGGACTCATGCTGTTTAACCTCTAAGCTCAAGAAAGCTGGATAAAACCAAACTTAATGGGGGGACAAAAGCCCCAAAATCGGGACAAATGCTAAACATTGCTCTTATAAATGTAGAAAGTTGCTAGAAAAAGTATTGTTTGTGTGCATTACCTGATATATATGAAATCTGAAAATGAGATGACAGTCGTTATTTAATGACTTCAATACTTAATGATTTGCAAGAAAAATACAAATTTTATGAGGAATAGTCCAAAAATATGAGGCAAAAAATCTGGACATTTGAGAGGTATTCCTGGACTCCTGGGTCTGTGATTGATCAGTATGAAAGGCACAGTTCTCCTCGGAGCAGCCTATAACACATTGAAAAGCGAGGGGGGGGGGTTAGTGCTTCCAAAAATGATTAGTAGGATAGGAATTAGAAGCCATTGATCCTGTTTGTGAAGAACCTCTGGGGTCTTTCCAACTGTGCGAGATGTCCGGTGAGCTACATCACAAAGGGGGAATTGTGTTCTATATGTGGCCTGATCAGTCCTGCATGCAAGGGAACAATGTCATCTTTAGATCTGGATGATATTCCCTTGGTGAGCAGCTGTACCAGGTAGAAGGATTTCTTAGCAACCATTGGTACATGGTGACTAAAAAAGAGGGAGTTATCAACTCAGTTTTCCCATTTCATTTTCATTTGAAGTGGGATTTTTTTCAATAGTATATGGTGGAGCCATGGTCTGCCTGTCAAATACAACAATATTGCATGACTTAAAATTTAATTTAAGCCCATTTTCAATACAGCAGGCATTTATAAGTGTACGTACATGCTGGTGGGCTTCTGTTCAAGAGGGGTATTAGACAATGACTCCCAGTTTGCAGTCATTAGCAAACTTGGTTAGCCGTAGGTATTGGGTTTAGCATGTAGGTCAGAGAACAGATTCCTGCTGAAATCTGAAATCTGAAAAAAATCAGAAAATGCCAAAGAGCAAATATTGAACATTGTTCTTCTCCTTTAAACTTTGTTTTGTTTTTGCATGGGGACAAGCCTCACGCATTTTTCAGACTTATATACACCAACTACAAATTGGCTATAACTCAGAGAAAAGGGATATCCTTGAGAAATGGACATCTCAGACTTGATATATGCAAGTCCAAATTTTAGGTCATTTTGTCTCCATATTTCTTGACTCAGTGAAGCAGGTCCTGGGGTTCTATATCACTTCGTTGAAACGGCAGAAGTTCGAACACCATATGTTCAAACTTCTAACCTTGAAGTGCAAAACCATCGAAGGCTTAGAAATCACTGTTCTAAGAAACACACACACAACACAAGCACACCAAAAAAACAGCAATCCACACACATACACTTAAAATCCTACATCTAACCCTACACTAAACTGTGCATGCACTACTATCTATCCACTTACCTTAACCCAAACCCTAACACTAAGGTCCATCACTAGCGCACACTCACCTGACCCATGCCCTAACCCTAACTCACCTATCCCACCCTAACCCTAAAGTCTGTCACTATCGCACACCCACCTCACCCGTGCCCTAACTCACCTAACCCGCACCCTAACCCTAATGTCCACACAATCGCACACTTACCTGAACCTGACCCGTAACTTTCCACCACAGTGCTGAAAATTGAGAAGCCACAGAAATGGCCCACCAAATTCTTTCCCTGGGAAAGAATTTGGTGTTCCGAGGCTTCGCGATAATCAGTTTTCAAACTTCACAGTTCGAACATATGGTGTTCGAACTGCTGACGTTTCAACAAATTGATAGGAACCTGGTCCTGCTATTTCAAATAGTTGCCCAGAGAAGTAAATATTGCACAGATGTGGTCTCAACACTGAGCCTTGTGGGACAGCACTGGCCATCTTCATGTTCCCTAACGCTGCCCCTGCTACACATATCCTGTAGGTTTTGTCTGTTGGACAATCTACTAGCCACCTTATTACATGCGTATCTATTTGTAACATATTTAGTTATTTTTTATGCTAGCTTGGGGATGATATCAAATGCCTTGGCCAAATCAAGGTAAGCCGTGGATATAATGCAACCCTGTCAACAGCTTGTGTTACCTTTTTAAAGATTTTTATGAAGTTCATTAGATAGGATCAAAAATATCTTTCAATGTCTACTTTATTTATGTCAGTTAGAATGCGTTTCATGGCCTTACAAATGAGACTTATCAGGATGATGGACCTATGCTTTCTGGGGTCAGAAGTACGGCCATATTTATGGAGTGGTTTTGTCAGTGCTGTATTCAGCCTCATGTTAAATAGCTTATGGAGACATTCAGCAAGGATATGTTAATACTATTTAACAAACAACCCAGTACATGATCTTGTCCCACAGAGGGAGTGTTTTTAGTCTTGAACAGCACTTTCACAAAGTGTTTTTAGTGATGATGGTGGCGGGTGAAAACTACAGAGATCATAGGTCTATGGATAGTCATCTTAGGAGTGAAATTTGCATTAAATTTAGTTGCTAGTGTATTGTCAATGTATAACGAGTCTGAGAAGGTTTTGTCTTTTATTATGAGTTCTGTGCACTTTGAGTGTTATTTCTTAGTTTTCTAACATAACTTACAAAGGGTTTGTAATTGTCCTTGGCTTTAGATGCAAACCTGGGTTCATCAAACATTAGTAGATAAAATAGAATTTTTTAAATTTTTAATCAATTTCATAATATTTTCCTTGACTTGGAGGTCTTTAGATCTGTTTTTCCTTTTATTGTACATTTTATTTGTTAGTGTACCATTTGTGTTTAAATTTCCCATTATATTTGGATCTAGATGGGACTATCAATTATATATTTGTACTTATGTGGGTATAAAACTCCTTTGTAAATCTATTTGCTGAGGCAATGTCTGAAGTGCTGTTGCTATAAGTGTATTTCGTGACTTCATCATAAACTTTGAGGGTATTTGTGTGTCTGAAGTATTTGAAATCTGGTATAATTAGTTTCAGGGGGGGTTAGATAATTTGATGGAAAAGGTTACAAGCTTATGGTCTAGCTTAATTGTAAAGGGAGTTACTAGTGAAGTTGTATATGATGACACTACATTTGTAAGTACTAGGTTAAGAATATTTTGTCCTCTACTTGAGCTACTAACAGTAACAATCTGGTCCGCTGAGCTTTTACTTATTAGATCTAAAAACTTCTGTTCATATCCTTCTTTGAAGTGTGTGTACTCCAGTCAATTAATAGATAGATAAAGTTTTCCAGAATGATAGTATTCTTATTTATGGAGAGTTCATTAATGAAGTTTAGGAACTTGACTTGACTTTTTGGGAGGATGGCATAATGGTTAAAGTGGTTACCTTAGAAACACAAGGTGCAGGGTTTGATTCTGACATGGGGTAAATGGCTAGGCTTAAAATGGCCCATAAGGGCAGTTAGCCTAGTACTAACCTATGAAACTATCAAAGGTGTCATGTAACCTGCGATAAACTGATATTTGATTTTGTTAAATGTGATTTGAAATTCAAGAAGTTCCTTTTGTGGATCTCTGGGAATCTGTCTAGAGGTGATATGGTCTCTGAAAATATGCACATGTCATCACAGTTGTCCATGGGTCTGATCTTATAGTAAGTGCTAACCACAATATGGATAGAGTGCTTTTGGGGCATTTAAACCAGGTTTCAGTGATTGTATGCATGTATATATATATATATATATATATATATATGTGTCCACTTTGTAATTTCGAAATACTGAAATCTTGAATTTCAGTATTCTGAAACCACAAAGCCGAAAACCCAACCACAACTCACAAACTCAAAAACACACAACCACGAAATTCAAAATCCTGTACTCACGCTACACATACAGTACACACATAAACATACACAAAACCCCCCCCCCCACAATCAAACAAACTAATGTAAACTACATATAAGCAGGGAGGCAAGACCCCCTGCACCCCCCATGTGGGGGGCTGTGCCCCGCCACACCCCCCACTTATATATTCTAACTCCGAGATTGCACAAACAGTAACACAAACGAAACTCACACACACACATCTTACAGTTCCTCAAACACACACTTATACACACTAAACCACTAACCAACATACTTACACACACAAACTTACCAAAATTAAACCCAAACATCCACATTCCGTACCAGTGGAAGCAGAAATTTGAAATATCCGTACTTCGGTATTTTGAATTTTGCGCTTCTGTCGGTTTTGGAAATATGACTATTCGGCTTTGTAAGTTCGAAATACTGAAATTCAAGATTTCAGTATTTCGAAATTACAAAGTGGACCCATACATACATATATATATAGATATATATATATATATATATGTGTGTGTATATATATATATATATATATATATATATATATATATATATATATATGGGTCAAAATTTCAAAAGGCCGAAACCCATATGGCCAAGGCCATATGTTCGACTCCTCACACACCCCCACACCCCCTTAACTTTAATATACCAACTCCAAGATCACACTACAGTGCAGTAAGATGGAAATTCTCCCATTCCGCGCAATGAGGATCTGTCCGTTCAGAATGTTCGAAATTTCAAAAGGCGAACATATGGTCTCGGCGATATGGTCTTCGGCTTTTTGGAATTTCGAACATCTGTAGGGGACCTATATATATATATATATATATATATATATATATATATATATATATATATATATTTATGTCTATATATGTTGATTTTTGCTGAAAGTTAGTCCTTGGTCTAGGACACTTAGGTAAGGATTTCTTTAAAGTATCAGCATATGATATTAGATTATGTGTCAGAGTGTGGTACATAGCATGATGTACCTTAGTGCATTGCTCATAAACTGTGTTTTTTGTGAGACTGAGACCTCCATATCTTTTAAATAATTATGTACCAACATTCAGGTTGAGGGTATGTCTGATGCATATACTCAGTACACAGACAAGCATGTTACAATTCCTTGTGCAAGCATTATTGACTAAATTGCATGCTTAAATATTAACCCCCTTAAGACTTGATGGACTGCTAGTTGGCTTCTTGATCATATGCACACAATGAGAATTGGTAATACCTTCTCATCTAATGGATTAACCAGTAATGGAGTACCTCAGGGGTCAGTGCTGAGTCCTCTTCTCTTTGGTATTCGATGTGAAGGCAGATGTCCAAGGTTTGTGGCTGACAAAGTTTGGAGATGGCTACAATCTCTTTGCCATTATTGACACTTGCCTTCTCCAAGACACACACCTGTTGTTTTGACTATGAACTTAGACTTAAGACAAAACATTTTCTGCATTTGAGAAACAAGTTTTTTCCTTTGGTTACAACATAAATGGAAACCTGCATAATGTTGATATAGTTTCTAAAGGTCTAGTCACTTTTTAATCAACAATGAATTGTCTTTTGATAATCAAGTATAAAAAATGTAGACAAATCAAGTGGCCAAAATATGGAGAATTTTTAAATATTGCTCTTATTAACTTAGAACATTGATAAAATGACAAGTCTTGCATTAACACACATTTTCTGAAGCATGCAAAGTTTAAAACTCAAATGTCTGTCATTATTTAAAGACTTCAATCCTCAATGATTTTTTTAGAAAACTCCAAATTTTATGAGCAGCAGAGCAAAAATATAAGACAAAAAGCTGGACAGTCTGAAAAAAACCTGGACAGTTGAGAAAATCTGGATAGTAAGGATTGTTTTTTTCATTGTTCAGTTAATTATCAGTGGTATATCCTCAAGATTCAAATAGGTCTTAGTCCCATATATTCCTCTCTTATTAGGCTGATTGTTCTACATAACACTCTCATTGATCCATATTTTATCAAATTTATATCACAGCTTGAAAGACTTAAATGTTTCTTAATTATGATAATCAAAGAGCTGTCCAGATAGATAAAAAAGTTTTTCACTTTTTTCTGTTTCTTCAGAATCCTTCTTAAAGATATCTGCCTTGCCTTTTGGGCTACAAAAGACCATGTTTTACTAGACCTTCTGTACCAAAGAAACATTGACAATGTTGGCAATGTTTGAAATGTTTATGTGAAATGTATACTATGTATTTGTATTTTTTTGGAGCTTTTCTCCCCAGGACTCCATTGAAAACAGACTTCTTTGTGGACCATCCTGGCAAACAAACTGCAAATAATAAATAAATATATTGGAATAGTGACTCTGAAACTGTCAACTTCTATCAGAAGATAAATATGACTTCTTTGAAAGTTGGATTCATTATTTAAAGGATTCCCTATCTTTGGAACAACCCCCACTTGCATGTTAAATGGTGTAACATACTAGTCTCCTCCATGTTAAGGCTTGATGATTGGATTGGTTTGTGTAAATTTGCCATGGAGTTTAGTAGTCTGGCCATTACCAAGATGAGCGGTAAACCTACTGGTGATACTTCCTAAGATGCATGGCTAAATTACCTGCCTAATACTAACCTATGAACCATATATACAACTGCAAATAAAAAAAATATTTTGGATGGACAATGGCAGATCAATATATATGTTATCTAGGGGGAAAAGGGCAGGATAAAACAGGATAAAGCTTGTTTAGGATGAGACAGATGATGGGCAGATCAGTTGGTTTCCAAAGAAAGTGGGTCAGGATGTCATCTTTGTGTGGTGACAGAGGATGATGCTGTAGTTCTTCCACACCACACACGCACATGCATACTCACACCTATGGCCAATTTAGAGTGTCCAATCCACCTACTGCATATGCTTGGAATGTGGGAGGAAAGCAAAGCACCTGGAGGAAGCCCACATGAACACAGGGAGGACTCCATACAGAATGTGTTGCAGCAAGTACTTCACCTAAATAAAGACACCTATGATTTTATTGATAAAAATTAGGCCACTAAAAATCATAGCCTCTATCTATTTGGCAATGATTAATCTAGTACCTTTATATACTATTATTCCTAAAAATGAAAGAATAGAGTTAGTGATGGATTTTTGGACAGGTTTGAAGACAAGGTATTTATTTATTTATTTTTTGTTGATTATCTAAGAGCCATGTTTTGACTGATGAGAAGGTGTCTTGAGTGAGAGCTAAAAGATCAGGAATACTATGGGCATTGGTGATAAGAGTGGAGTCGTCAGCATATTGTGGAAGCATTTAGAGGTGACTAGCAGAATATAGCTTGTTAGTGAAAATATTAAACAAGAGGGGGCCCAAGACCTTAAGGAACACTGGTGTTGACTGGAAGGAAGCAGGCGAAGACAGTTTGCCAACGAATGGAATGCTGCCTGATGGATAGGTAACTAGAAAACCAGTTTACAAAGGAGATAGAGAAATGGAGATAAGAACATTTCGTAAGACGTATAGAGTGAGAGACAGTGTCAAAGGCCTTAGAGTGATTGAGGAATAAATAGGAGACAAGCATGTTGTGATCACCGGCCTCTGTTACTGTTTGGTTGAAAGAATGTAGTGCAGTGGAAGTGCTGTGGTGGTGTCTAAAGCCATGTTGGGTGGAAGTTAGCAGGTTATTATCAAGCAAATATTTGAGTAACTGGGTATGGGTACACTTTTCCAGAATTTTGAATAAGGGAAACAAGATAGGAATGGGCCTATAGTTAGAAGGATCAGTACAGTTTCCACCTTTGTGAAGAGGGATTGTGTAGAAGCATTTCCAGAAATCTGAGACATGGCCTTTGGCAATGGAATGATTTATGATTATAGAGACAGGGTAGGCAATAGAATTTGAAGCGAGTTTAAGAAAATAGGATGGTAGTTTATCAGTGGAGGGGGAACAAGGCTTAAGTTTGTTTAGGAAAGATTTAATGATGGTGGTGGGAACTGGTTTGAAAGAGAAGGTATTAGAGGGAAGTACATTGGGAGGTGAAGGAAGGGTAGAGGAAGTAGTACTATTTTGTGTAAGTTTTTGGATTGTTTCTATGAAATAGTTGTTTAGAAGGGTGGCAGTTTCAGTAGCTGTGTTATGTGGGTGGGGTTAGGAGTTGAAGGGTTGCCAGGGTAAAGAAAATTATTAAAGTTAGTCCAGAATTTTTGGGGATTTTTGTGTGGGCTGCATTGGTTGGAACAGAAAAAAAATGATCTCATCTTTGTTGACTAGTTTTTTAGACATGTTTCTAAGGTCTTTGTATCTTTGAAGTAGGAGAGGGGATTTATTTTTAACCCAGTCGTTTCAGACACTGTCTCTTTCATGCATAATGGAGCAGATATGTTTTGTAAGCCAGGGAGCAAAGTTAGATTTTATTCAGATTTTTCTGGAAGATGCCATGGAGTTGAGTATTTCAAGAAATATGTTACTGAGAGATATTAAAGCCTCACTGAGAGAGAGGTGATATAGGAAGGACCATTTAATGTTAGACAATTTGGAGTTAAATGTATCTGGATTAAAATGGGTAAATTTGCAACATTCCATGTATAGGTGGTCTTTGGGATATGTTGGGAAACTCTATGGATATAGGTAGGGGAATGGTTAGTTAAAGAGTTAGAAAGTGTGCCAGGGTTATGATAAGGTTGGGATCTGAGGTAAGGATCCAGTCTAGGATAGGCCCAGAAGTGGAGTATTTATTAGTCCGAGTAGCGGAGGATATGAGTTGGTGGAAGCCATGAAGACTGAGACTGTGACTAGGAGATGTGGTAGAAAGTTTAGACCAGTCTATGTTTACATCACCAAGAAAAAATGGTTTTGTATGGAACATATTGAGTGAGCCAGGAGAAAAAGTTCTCAAGGATAGGAATATTATCCCCGGGAGGTATATAAATAGAGGCTATGGCAATTTTTTTTATGAGGGTTTAGGTGACAGTTTACAATAAGAATTTCTGCAGCTGTAAAGCTAGGTATAGAAACTGAAAGTGGAGAGAGATTAAGTTGTTCAGAGTAGAGGATGGCAATACCTCCACCCCTCTTACTGGTTCTGTCAGAGTGAAAGATGTTATAAACTGGAAGTAAGATTTCTATGTTAGAGATATGTAGTTTTTACCAGGTTTCTGACAAGGTTAAGATATGGGGGAAATGTTAGCAATCCAGGAATTCAGTTCTGTAATTTTATTTACAAGGCTTTGAATATTTACATTGAAGATATTTAATGATTTAAAAGAAGGGGTGAGGGCATAGAGAGGTAACTGGGGGGGGGGTGGTGAGGTATGAGGTGTGTATTTGTGAGAGGTAGAGCCAGATGGTCCAGGGTTGGGATGGATGTCCCCGTCTTGGAGAATTGTATCAAAGAAAGTAAAAATATATGTGAGTAGGTTCAAAGTATCAGGATTTCTTGATTTCAGAGTAGTGGTGAGAGATGTGCTTGGAAATGTGTTAATCTTGAAAAGATGAGAAGGTGAGAAAAGAAAATGAGATGGAGAGATTAGTTGTGAGTGAGGGATGGTGTTGGTGATGGAATTGATGGGGAGAGTAGGTGAAGGTGTTTGATAGCAGAGTGAAGCATGGTATGAGGTTGACAGTGAAAGGAAGAAGAGAAAGGTGGCAGAAAGATAAAGAGGCAACATGTTGAAAGATAAGTAGAGTTTGAGAAAGAAGTGAGAATTTGAAGGGTTGAAAGTACTTTGCACTAGTAAAGAATACTGAGGAGAATGCAGGGACTACTTATAAGAAGTAAGTGAAGAGGAGATAAAGGTAGGTGGCTATAGGGAGGGAAAGCAGTAAGTACTGTGACTAGAGGAGAGGAGAGTGTGGTGGGAGTGGGAACAGCAGAGAGGAGTCGTTAATTGAATGGGACGGCTGATTGGTTAGAGGGAGGGAAGAGGTGTGGCATAAACAGTATAAATGTAATGAAAGTAGCGGTGGGTGGAAATCGGGGTAGGGGAGTGGAGTGAGCTGGCCCGGCTGGAGGAGGCAAGTGAATGGAAAGGGAAAAAAACTATCAGTTTGATTGAATTGTGAACAGATAAGCTACAGTTATTCAATTATAAATGTAAAAAATATAAGTGGGGAGAGCAAAAAGTAAAATTTACAGCACATAGGTTGGTGTTCATATGACAGTGTTGAGCACTTTAATTGTTAGTTGTATCTTTTGATTTTTTTTAAACACTGCCTTTAGGTAAAATGCAAGAAACAGCATTTTAATTGTCAGCTGTAGCCTTTGAGTTTTTTCGAAAACACTGCCTTTAAGTAAAATGCAAGAAGCACCAAGCAAATCAGCCTGGGCAAACTGCTAGGGCTCAGTAAGTTAGTGTGTCTTATGAAATGCTGTCATCTGGTGGTCATAAGGAGGAATTATGACTACAAATACAATAAGAAGCAGGAGGGGAGAAAGAGTGTCCCCTAGATAGTCCCTGTGAGTGTGCAAGCCACAAAACTATTAAAAACAGAAATGACAAGGTTTGATAATACAGTAGACATGCACCTACGTTGTTTCACAGAGGGGTACTCTTTCCATTCAGTTGTTTCCCAGGTTTTCCCACAGGGGGCAGTCCAACATAAAACAGCTTGGTGCAGGCTGGAGGGACAAAGGAGAACAAATGACGTTCGGGTATTGAGCGAGCTGAAAGAAAAAATAGGTAAGCGTAAGTAATGATACAGATGCACAAAAGGTTGTAGATATAGATGGAGACAATAGGAGAAAGAAAAGAGGACAATTATTAACTGTATGCCACAACAGGGCTAGAGAGATTTGTGTGGAAACAGATTCTGGATCAAGGGACAGCGGAAGTTGTGAGTTTACAGTTCTTGAGTAGAGAAAAGGAGCATATGAGGTGTAGTGTGAGAGAGGAATGTCGTTCAAAGATAAATCTACAGGTAGAGAACTATGGGGGTCAGAAAGTGCAGTTGAGAAATTGGGGCAGTAGCAAAGTCAAAAAAGGGAGAAAAAAAGCTAGATTACAATTAAACATCACGCATGGTCTAACTAGCAGAAATGTGGCCATGGACAAAGCAACCTATAAGAATAGTGTAGGTATGGTTTCACTTTCTTGTCCATGCAACAGTATTATTAAATGTACAAGTCCTAGTTCACATGTAGCTTTAAAAAAACAATTCACACAGCAAATTAAACAGCTACTGAAAGATGTAGCACCTATTTATAGATTAATATCAGTGAGATCACTGGGTTAGCTTAAGTCTAAGTGTTGTATCAGGCTACACTGTAAGAAGAGTTAATTAAATAGAGAGCATGTAGTGAAGAGAGTGGTAAAATTCACATAAAGCAATAATAACACATTGTTACAGTAACGTGTCAATAATAACACATTGTTACAATAACGTGTCAATAATAACACATTGTTACAGTAACGTGTCAATAATAACACATTGTTACAGTAACGTGTGAATAATAACACATTGTTACAGTAACGTGTCAAGCCACAAGAGCTATCTTCAGTTACATCAGTATTGGTAAACAAGTGGCAGCATTAAACAACAGCAATATAGCCAAACAAAACAAATAAAAAATCAGTTGGTAATGTAGGAATGTTGACAAATACTGGTCATAAAAACTTACTAGCAAGCACACAGTGCAGATTGAAAAGGAGAAGGATTCTGTAGAGGGAGTAGTGATTTAAAAATGGTGCCAGTCCATGCAGACTCCTAGATGTAGATTCCTGTTGGGATGGGTGGGAGGAGAGAGACATAGACAAGATAGGCAGGGTGGGAACAGGTAATGAATATGCATGAGACAGTGCCTGGCCCAGCTGGAGGAGGCAAGTGAACAGAAAGGAAAAAAAATATCAGTTTGATTGAATTGTGAACAGGTAAGTTACAGTCATTCAATTATAAATGTAAAAAATATAAGTGGGGAGAGCAAAAAGTAAAATTTACAGGCACATAGGTTGGTGTTCATATGAAAGTGCTGAGCACTTTAATTATTAATTGTATCTTTTGATTGTTAGTTGTATCGTTTGATTTATTGGTTGCAATGTTGACCTGTTGTGTGCATTAATAAAGGTATTGCGGATGATTTATGATTATTATGATTGAGGATGAAGTGCATCAGCAAGTTACTGGAGTATCCATGGGGGTCCTGATGGCCCCAATACCTGGGAGGAAATGGCTGGTGTGTGTATTTTACTGATGACATTTTCATTTTCTAGGAAGCCCCAGCCGAAACATTTTGGAATTTTTGCAAGTTGGCCGAAGGAGAAGAGGAGGGCGAAGGCGTGCCCGAAGGCAGGAAGATAGGAGGAAGGTTAGGAGTGTAGCAGTGAGGGTAGGAACTTTGAATGTTGGCAGTATGACTGGTATAGGAAGAGAGCTAGCTGATATGATGGAGAGACGGAAGGTTGATATATTGTGTGTGCAAGAGACCAGATGGAAGGGAAGTAAGGCCAGGTGTTTAGGAAACGGGTTCAAATTGTTTTATCATGGTGTGGATGGCAGGAGAAATGGGGTAGGGGTTATACTAAAGGAACAATATGCCAAGAGTGTTTTAGACGTGAAGAGAGTGTCTGACCGAGTGATGTTTATGAAGCTCGAAATTGATGGTGTAATGATGAATGTTGTTAGTGCATATGCTCCTCAAGTTGGGTGTGCGATGGAAGAGAAAGAGAAATTTTGGAGTGAGTTGGATGAAGTTGTGGTGAGTGTACCTAAGGGTGAGAGACTAGTGATTGGAGCGGACTTTAATGGGCATGTTGGTGAAGTGAACAGAGGAGATGAGGAAGTGATGGGTAGGTATGGTGTTAAGGAGAGGAATGCAGAAGGTCAGATGATTGTGGATTTTGCGAAAAGGATGGACATGGCTGTGGTGAATACGTATTTTAAGAAGAGGGTGGAGCATAGGGTGACGACAAGAGTGGAGGAAGATGCTCACAAGTTGATTATATACTATGTAGGAGGGCCAGTCTTAAGGAGATTGGAGACTGTAAAGTGGTGGCAGGGGAAAGTGTAGTTAAGCAGCATAGATTGGTGGTATGTAGAATGACGTTGGTGAACAAGAAGAGGAGGAGGAGTGTGAAAGCTGTGCCAAGGATTAAATGGTGGAAGTTAAAAATGGGTGATTGTGAAGTGGAGTTTAGGGAAGAGTTAAGACAGGCACTGGGAGGCAGTGGAGAGTTACCGAATAGCTGGGTAACTACAGCAAAACTAGTAAGGGTGACTGCTAGAAAGGTGCTTGGTGTGACATCTGGACAGAGAAAGGAGGACAAGGAGACCTGGTGGTGGAATGAGGAAGTACAGGAGAGTATACAGAGGAAGAGGCTGGCGAAGAAGAAGTGGGATTGTCAAAGAGATGAAGAAAGTAGACATGAGTATCAGGAGATGAGGCCGATGGCAAAGAGAGAGGTGGCGAAAGCTAAGGATAGGGCATATGGAGAGTTGTACGAGAGATTGGACACTAAAGAGGGAGAAAAGGACCTGTACCGATTAGCTAGACAGAGGGACAGAGCTGGGAAAGATGTGCAGCATGTAAGGGTGATAAAGGATAGTGAGGGAAAGGTACTCACAACAGAGGAGAGTGTGTTGAATAGATGGAAAGAGTATTTTGAGAGGCTGATGAATGAAGAGAATGAGAGAGAGAGAAGGTTGGATGATGTGGGGATAGTGAATCAGGAAGTGAAACAGATTAGCAAGGAGGAAGTAAGGGCAGCTATGAAGAGGATGAAGAATGGAAAGGCTGTTGGCCCAGATGACATACCAATGGAAGCATGGAGGTGCTTAGGAGAAATGGCAGTGGAATTTCTAACTAGATTGTTTAATGAAATTTTGGAAAGTCAGAGGATGCCTGAGGAGTGGAGAAAAAGTGTTTTGGTACCTATCTTTAAGAATAAGGGTGATGTGCAGAGCTGCAGTAACTACAGAGGGATAAAACTGATTAGTCACAGCTTGAAGTTATGGGAAAGAGTAGTGGAAGCAAGGTTAAGAAGGGAGGTGATGATTAGTGATCAGCAGTATGGTTTCATGCCAGGAAAGAGCACTACAGATGCAATGTTTGCTCTGAGAGTGTTGATGGAGAAATACAGAGAAGGTCAGAAGGAGTTGCATTGTGTCTTTGTAGACTTGGAGAAAGCATATGACAGGGTGCCTAGAGAAGAGTTGTGGTATTGTATGAGGAAGTCGGGAGTGGCAGAGAAGCACGTAAGAGTGGTACAGGATATGTACGAGGGTAGTGTGACAGTGGTGAGGACTGCAGTGGGAGTGACAGATCCGTTTAAGGTGGAGGTGGGATTACATCAAGGATCAGCTGAGTCCTTTCTTATTTGCAGTGGTGATGGACAGGTTGACAGATGAGATCAGACAGGAGGCCCCGTGGACTATGATGTTTGCAGATGACATTGTGATCTGTAGTGAGAGTAGGAATCAGGTTGAGGAGACTCTGGAGAGGTGGAGATATGCTCTAGAGAGCAGAGGAATGAGGGTCAGCAGGGCTAAGACAGAATATATGTGTGTCAATGAGAGGGAGGGTAGAGGAATGGTGAGGATGCAGGGAGCAGAGTTGGTAAAGGTGGACGAGTTTAAGTACTTGGGATCAACAGTTCAGAGTAATGGTGAATGTGGAAGAGAGGTGAAGAAGAGAGTACAGGCAGGGTGGAATGGGTGGAGAAGAGTGTCAGGAGTGATTTGTGACAGACGGGTATCGGTAAGAGTGAAAGGGAAGGTCTACAAGAGTGTAGTGAGACCAGCTATGTTATATGGGTTGGAGACAGTGGCATTGACAAAAAGGCAGGAGTCGGAGCTGGATGTGGCAGAGTTAAAGATGTTAAGATTTGCAATCGGTGTGACTAGGATGGATAGGATTAGGAATCGGTATATTAGAGGGTCAGCTCATGTTGGACAGTTTGGAGACAAAGCAAGAGAGACGAGATTGCGTTGGTTTGGACATGTACTGAGGAGGGATGATGGGTATATTGGGAAAAAGATGCTAAGGATGGAGCTGCCAGGTAAGAGGAATAGAGGAAGGCCTAAGATAAGGTTTATGGACGTGGTGAGAGAGGACATGCAGGCGGTTGGTGTGACAGAGCAAGATGCAGAGGATAGGAAGAAATGGAAAGAGATGATCCGCTGTGGCGACCCCTAACGGGGAAAGCCGAAAGAGAATGATGATGACTCATCTGAGATGAAATAAAGTCTGAAGGAACACAATTACTTTGATGTGACTGTAAGTATATATATTACGTATCCTACACAGCAACATTTATAGAAAAGAGGTAAGGGGTAATAAACACCGTGATTACACTGGTATGCACCCGACGCATGCCAGTGATTGGTCAGTTTGTCAGAGCAATTAAATTAGCTCCAGAAGATGCAGTATTTCTTGATAAGTGGCATGAGATCATTCATTTTTTAGGGAAAAGCTCTATGGCAAACACATTGTAAAAGAAGTTCTCATTTCAATATTTAAAACAAGATGAGCTACATACGCACCTGTAACTTCAAAAGTGTTTATTATGTTAAAGAAAAAGAGACTGCAAGACAGTCTATAATATCAGTTGATCTTACTTATACTAATGATTTCGAGCATGTGAAAGGTATTATAAGAAAATACTCAGTTGTTTTGAGAGGAAGTTAGACACTTAAGGATAGTATAGGGAAACACCACATTTTGTAGACAAGAGGACTAAGAATATATAATGTGTTATAAATGCCAAAAATATTGCAGAGAAATGAATTTATTTTGTTTTATTTCACATTTATTGACCAGGGAAGGCTAGCTGGGCACAAAGGCCCCTTTTCAGCAGAGGTTCGGGGAGAAAAGCTCCAGTATAGGCAATATGGATAAAATATTTTTAAGTTATATAGTATCAACAATGTCAGGCAGAATACAACTAAAATAAATTTTACAATGTCAAAATAGATAAGATAGTAGCTATATATACAGTAGTAAGGCTTTTTATACTGATTATACTCTATAAAGATATAGTTAAATAACTTTGCAGTAGGATAGATGTGGCAATACAGAGTACAAAGGGTGGAAAGCAAAAGGTTGGTTTGATTATGAGATATAAATGAAATGAGTGGTAAAAGAGTTAAGAGGGGCATAGGAAGATGGTGTGATGGGTGAAAGAGTGATAGTTGGTAGTGCAGTGAAAAGCAGAGGTGTAGTAGAAGAGGACAGAGTAAGTGGAGGTGTTATACTTATTCTGGAGAGGTGCAACTACAGAGCTAGTATGTTGAGACATGTTTTTTTAGATCTTTTTGAATGCCTGTTGGTTTGCAAGAAGCCTGAGAGCATGTAGGAGGGTATTCTATGGGGTAGCTACAGAGTTAGAGTATAAGGAGGCTCCCAATGCATTTTGGGCTTTAGTGACAGAGATGAGAAGTTTGTCTTTACAGCAAAGAGCTTTGCTAGGGTGCTACTGTTGAAGTATGCATTTAGTGCAGGATACGTATCAGGATAGAATATTAAAGTATGAGCTATTAATAGCTGACTATAGTGGATGTGATTTGGGAGTTCAGTCCAATTTAGTTGTTTAGGGGCAGAACAATGATGAGTTCTAAAGGGGTAGTTTGCAGCAAAGTGAGGTATTTTATTGCAGCATTGTGTGGATGTTTGTAGGTTAGGAAAGGGTGGGGAAGCAAACAGAAGACTAGGTAGGAGGTACGTTTTAGCTACATTTTCTCAAGTTCTAGAGTTTTGACCTATACAAAAGGCTAAAAGTTTGTATTTTTTTTTTTAATAACGGTTTGGAAGTGTACTCAGTTTGGTGTTACGGACCTGTTTAATAAGGGTGTTGTTTAATGTAATTTTTAACAAGAGCTTTGCTTTGGGAGAACATGTTTGGGGTGAAAAGTAATAATTTCATTATTGGAGGGTTAAGTAGGAGATGTGAGTTGTCTAGCCAGGATTCTGTGGACACAAAGGATTCTTGAGTAATTTCTTGAATATTTTGTAGGTTAGTGGTTCTGCAGATGATTGCATCTTCATATTGTACAAGAGTGGCATACATGGAAGCAGTGTATAGATCATTTATAAATATGTTAAACAGGAGGGGTCCAAGTATGGAACCTTGTGACATTCCTACAGTAACGGGTAGAAGTGATGAGTAATCTTATTGACATTTGGCTGCTTTGAATCTATCTGTTACATATCTGTTAAACCAGGAGAGAGAGAGAGGAGGGGGAAAGAGTCAATGAGGAGAGTTTTACTAATAGTTTACGGTGAGAGACAGTGTTGAATGCTTTGGACAGGTCTAGGAAGAAGAACAATACTAAGTTTTAGGTATTTCTGTTTTTATTAATGGTTTTAGCAAAGTAAGGCAGTAATGACACTATGGTTTGCACAAAAAACATGTTGTGTGGGGGAGAGATTGTTTATGGTAAGGTATTGAAGCAATTGGGAATGGATACAATTTTCTAATATTTTAGATAATGGTGACAGGATGGCAACTGGTCTGAAGTTGTTGCAATTGCAGGAGGATCCCTCTTTATGAAAAGGAAGTAAGCCTGCTTTATTCTAAATGACTGGGACATAAGATTCTAGAATATATCTGCTTATTAGTTTAGATACTGGATATGACAGCACTTCAGCTGCAATTTTTAGGAATTCTGGAGGAAAAGTGTTTGCAGAAGAGCTTGTAGTTTTTTTAGTTTTAGGAAATGTTTCCTTATGGTTTAGGTAGGCACATATTTTGGTGAGAAGTGAATTTCCATGGGTTGTGATGGTTGTGGTTTGGTTTGATGGAGGTGTTGTCTTTGATAAGTAAAATTACAGCTTGAAGGAAGTATTTGTTTAAATTATTAGTGACTTTCGATGATTAGGGAGAAAGTGGGTTGTTGACTTTGGCCTGGATTTAGTAGATTTTGGACTGATGACCAGAATTTTTTAGGATTATTTTAGTGTTCCTGCTGTAAGTTAAAGTAGTGGAGTGTTTTGTCAAGCTTTATACTGTGTTTAGTTTTATTTCTTATCTGTCTATAGTGTAGAAGTTTTTCCTGGGATTTTTTTTTTTGGTGTACCATGCTTTCCAGGCCTTGTTGCTAAGCACCATAAGTTGCCTACTGCTTTTAGATAGCCATGCTGCTGGACTAAGTTTTACTCTTTTTTGCGATGGAAGCATGTTCATTCACTATTTTGGTAAAGCCTTTGTTAAATTCAAGAGTGACTACATCTAAAATGAAGATTTATTAACATATTCCTATTGTATTGCTTGAAAGTGGAGATGAAACTGTCAGCATTACAACTGGATAGGTTATGTGCATTCTTATATATGTGATATTTTACTGGATTGCATACAAGTCTGTTTACAAAACTGGGCAAGTGGTGAGTTAGGTTGTCAGATAGTGTGCCACAGCTATAGATGTTGCTGCGTTTAGTTGGGAGAATCTAGTCTAGAATGGAAGCCTTAGAAGAAGGTTGTTATATCTTGTTGATGTACCGGTGAGCTTAAAGAAACCATACAGGTTAACACTGGTAGTGGGGGTATTAGATACAGTATGGTCCCAGTCTTTGTTAAGGCCCCCAAGGATGATGGTTTCTTGGGATATATTTGTAGATGCCCAGGACAGTATGTCCTCTGCTGTGCTGATGTTATTGCCAGGGGGAATACATATAAGGCTGTGATACATATGGTCTCATAAGAATTTAGCTTGAGTAAGACAATATGAATCGCTGCATTATTGACTGAGAGATGTTTTTTTCTGATAAAGAGATGTGATCAAGACCTTTGTGTATATAGTAGCTATTGTACCTGATTTTTTTTTTGGATATCTGGTATGCAAAAAGGATACTCTATGCTGGAGGGAAGAGTTCAGTGTTTTTGACTTCAGCTTTTAGGCATGTTTCTGTTATACTGAGGATTTCAGGGTTGTAGTTAGGTCTAAAAGCATGCAATTCAATTACTTTGATACAGATACTTCTAAGGTGAATGTTTTTACATTTTAGACTTACTTAACCTGAGTTGTACAAGTCAGGTGTTGTATTATTAATGGTTGTATGAGCCATTATGGAAGAGGCTGATGTGGCTGGACCTGGGTCAGGATGAATGTTGCCACATAGTTGCAGGCTGGGTTGGGATAGCTGGAATATACAATAACACTTGGTTTTAAATTTGTTCTTTGTGAATAATTTGCGGGTTGGGTTACTTACTTTTATATACACTTGTTTGAAAAGATAGATGTGATAGGTTGTTAAAGTTGTGGACTATACTGAATGACATATGAGAGTAATTGCCATTGAAAGCGATGGACTGAGAATTGGGAATAAGACTGGTGTTGTAAGGTTTATGCAGCTGGTAATCTGTGCAGGAAAGAAAAGGAGAGGGATATTAATTGTACTACTTTTAATAGTGTGCTAATTGTTATGAGAGTGTTTATTTAGTGAAAATGTAAACAGGAAACTGGTAGAAGGCTGAATATGGTTTGGCTGTGGTTGTGTGAAGTAGAAGGGATTGTGCAGTTACAATGTAGAAGAAATCCAGCTGAAAGCAAGGAAAAAGGTAGGAAGTGGTTAGTAGGTATGTGAAGGAAGCGGAAAAGTATAGATTATAATCTATTTTCTGATAGGCTGTAATGTGGTGGGTGGAGATTTGCATAGGATAAATGTAGGTAATGAAGGTGTGATTGGGAATTGCAGGTACAGTAGAGAAGTGCAGTCCTTCTGTCTCCTATTAAGTTCATTTCCAAATATGTTTCATAGCTCTATAGATGCTGCTGATATTAATTAATGATACTCTGTTTAAATGTTGTATATTTGTTGATTAGTTGTATACCTTTGTTGATTATCTGTATACCTTTCTTTACTGTGTTCTTTATGTAATGTTTTTTTCTGGTGTTTTTCTCCTTAGCAAGAAAGAAAGTTTAATAACTCATTATATGATGCTGATACTAATTAATGATACTCTGCTTAAATGTTGTATATTTGTTGATTACTTGTATTCTTCTGTTTACTATGTTCTTTATGTAGTGCTGGAATTTTTCTGGAGCTTTTTTTGCCGGACATATGCTGAACAGGAGTAGCTTTCTGCTCACTTAGACTATCTCAGTAAACAAATGCAACAAATAAATAAATTAATTAATTAATAAAATATTTTACTGGATTTATAATAAGAAAATAACCTGTCAGCAATCAAAAACGGAAGTTTAATGAAGGTCCACTTTGAAATCCATGTTAAAAACTACACATGGTTAAGTGCTTTCATCAGTAAGACATCTTTAGAACCATGAGGAAAACTGAAAAAGCAAGCTTTAAAAATAGTGGATAAACATGGTTTACTATCAAAATATCGACGTTCATATACATGAACAGTCGATATTCCAAAACTGACGTCATCCTGCATGCATACTAATGAGTTACAAGGTCAATGCTGTTGATTGACATCAACAGATTCGACATTAATATCAAAATTCAAACATAATGGCAGTATAGGTGCAAATGTACATTAAACATCTACACTGTCATTAACGTTTTAGGAGGGGGGTGCCCCCCACACCCCCTGCAAATTAAATATTCTAACTCTAAGATTGCACTACAGTGAGGAAAGAGATACATTTCCCAATCCACACTGTACTGTGAACCTACTCACAACATCGAGGCCAAGAATACATCTTCTATGGGACCTGACAGTATCCCTGGCTGTGTTCTACATGAACTACAGAGTGAACTGGCACCTCACCTGTGTGCCCTGTTCAATCACAGCCTCACCTCAGGCTTTGTCCCTACCAAATGGCACATTGTTATAGTCATCCCACTCCACAAAGGAGGTGTGACTACAGACCCTGGGAACTATCGCCCCATTAGCCTGACAAGTCTGATATGCAAAGCTATGGAACGCATCATCATGGATCTAATAAACAAGGATATAGGGAATCTCCAAACTCTGGATCCCACACAGTTTGGTTTTGTGAAGGGTAGATCATGCCTGCTCAACTTGGTTGACTTCTTTGAGTCAGTCACCAGAGCTGTGGATGAAGGCAAGGCAGTTCATACAGCCTACCTTGATCTGGCCAAGGCCTTTGATACCATTCCCCACTCAGGAATCATAGAAAAACTCACTAAGCTAGGCATCAACCCCTATATCACTAGCTGGGTTACAAACTGGCTCACAGATAGAACCCACAGTGTGAAAGTAGCTGACTCCAAGTCAGACTGCTGAACAGTCACGAGTGGAGTCCCACAGGAATCAGTCCTGGGTCCCCTTCTGTTTGGTATCTACTTCTCAGAAGTCCAGTCCAACACAAACGGACTCTGGCTGACAGAGTTTGCAGACAATTGCAAGTTGGGAGCCATTATTAACTCCCCAAGTGATGTTGACATCCTACAGAAAGGCCTCACGGAAATCAACGACTAGTGTCAGAACCACGGCCTTAATTCAATGCCAAAAAATGTGTCGTCATCCCCTTTGGGAAAAGTCCAGTTCCCATGAACAACCATATCAATGGTAGTCCACTGAACACAGAAGGTGTTATAAGAGATCTGGGAACACAGATTGACAGTAACCTCTCTTTTGACCACCACACTGCCACTGTGGTCAGAAAGTCCTTCTATGTGGCACATCTCATTACTAAGGGCTTTGCATCCAGGAAGAAAGAGGTCATTGTCTCCCTCTACTCTTCCCTCATTAGGCCAATCATTGAATACAATGCCCCATTTGGCATGTACCTCACAAGACATCTACAACAACTGGAGAGGCCGCAAAAGTGCCTCATGAAGAGGATCCTAGGCCTTAAACACTTGTCCTAAATGGACAGACTCAAAAAACTCCAACTATTCTATGTCTCATATCACCTACTTAGAGGCGATCTCTGCTTGACTTACAAAGCCATGTCTGACCCAGCTCTGTTAGAAATGCTACATCTAAAGAAATCCCAATCCCTCCACACCACACGCTCCAGAGACCTCAACTCATTACCAGAATCAACACTACATGCTGGAGGGTCAGGTTCATAACCCAGAGACTGCCCATGCTATGGAGTAGACTTCCCATACATGTCAAACAGAGCACCTCAGTGGCCCTCTTCAAGAGAAATCTTGATGAGTGGATGGGAAATAGAAAATTCACCCTGGGGATCACTCCAGTGGCTCTACTCGACAGGACCATTAGCCTAGTACACACCTATGAACATATATCAGCAAATGCACACTTGCATTTGCTGATATGTCAGCTCGATATCCTAATGGTCGGCAACACGGAAGTCGACAAACTCATGCTCGACTGACCCAAACTTCAACATTTTGATAGTAAAGCAGATAAACACACACCCCCATAACAGAACCAATCAATATGATGAAATAGACACCAATCAGGTAAATAAATGCAAATGAAATGTAAAAAAGAACCAATTGTAAGTCTTTTCTCAGTCTGAATGTCAAAATACTACTTTCATCCAATAGTTAAACTCTCACAGGAAGAACCAACCAATGGGATTATGTTAAATACCCAGTGATCAGATGAAAAAATGCTAATCAGAAGTAACAAAGAATGTATCACAAGTACCAATCAGAATGTAGAATTTATGCTTATATCCAATGGTTAGCATCTCTCAAAGAAAACCAACCAGAGTCCAAACAACTTAATGTCAACAGCCAAGAAACACACTCCCCGGGATTCAATAAAGCTAAAACTCTGTGCAGGAACAGTGCAGCAGTTCGTGCATTGAGTTCGGCCACCAAGTGATTCAGCAAACAGCTTATGCAACGTGTATGAGCCTGTCTACAGAGTTACTGCATGGAAGACTGTACGGCATGCTAATCACCTCATTTGCCGGTGAAAAACCATGCAAATTAGGTGAATTAGTGATTCAGGAAGCTGCCAGGTCTCTGTCCAGGAACAGTGTCAGTGCAAAAATGTGTTCAGTTACTAACTGAACACATTTCTGCAAAAAAGAAAATGGAGGCATGACAGCACAAATAAAAGCACATATACACATCTGTAGGTATGCCAATGACCAAATATATGGCCATCGGCATGAATAAATGTTTAATTTTAATAAAAAATAAATTTTTTTTGTGGCCGATCTCGGCCATTTAAGCATAGTGCAGTGGGACACAAACATGATTGTGCCAAAATTTAAAAAAAATGTGAAAACCCAAGTTTAAAGAAAATGTTGCCATTATAGTCTATGGCTTGCAGAATCAGGGGACAGTGGTTGTCAAGGGGAAAGGCTCCGTGTCAGTGCAGTATCTATGGGCTAAGGCTGTGGGGTATGCAAATGAGGGGAAATTTACGGATCACAAAATATTCCAAGTCCAAAACCTGCACCAAACTGTGTAGGTGCTAGAACAGGATCATGTAGGTAGGAGGAACAACTAACATGAAAAAGGGGTGTGTCATTCTTGCTGTAAGCACACTGGAGCACTGTTGCCAAGGTTAGCACTTATCTAAGCCCAGTTGAGCAAGGGGGCGTGTCTGAAGTTGTATAACTTTGCTTACTCCAGCTAAACATGTTTGCGCTGCGCACACCAGGTCTTAAACAAAAAAAAAAACAAGAAATGGCAGCAATGTGTATATGTAAGCAAGGGGGTGTGTCAGAGGCTGTATAGCCTTGTTTACCTCACCTAAATGGATGTGCGTGGCACACACCAGGATTTAAACCACAAAAATAAAAAATACAGGAAATGGCAAGTGGAACAAAAAAAAGGGAAATAGCAGAATAGAGGCACTCAAATACAAGTAATAGAGCTGGCAGGTGGAATGTATCATACTCAGTCAATCACAAAGGCAGCATCTGCAGCATACCACTATAAACTATGCAAACACCATTCAGTCTGTTTCTTTCCCACAAAATCTACACCACTGGTGTACACAGATGGGGAAATTCTACCTGATAAAACTAACAAAATGTTAGGGGCTGTTGTTGCTCTCATACATCAGTATGTGCAAGAGGCTGAGGGTGGTGAAGAGGACAATGCTGACAACCGCTCCAGACTTATGAGGAGAAGGAGAAGAGTGTTCAGGCCCAGGGTAACCTACCAGGGACTACATGATCTGGAGATATTAGAGCACTACAGGGTGGACAGGGGACATACTGCAGCAAATTGTGGAGCTTTGCCAGCCTCGCCTCACATCCAGAACAAACAGAGGGGAACTCATTCCAGTGGATACCAAGGTATGTGTAGCTCTAAGAATAATAGCTACAGGTACATTCCAAAGACCAACTGGGGATATCATGGGGGTCTCACAGGCATCTGTGTACAGGATACTCCACCAGTTCCTGGATGCCATGCAACCACATGCTGAGGAGCACATTAAATTCCCCACCACCCATGAGGAGAGAACCCGCAATATGCTTCTCTTCCACCATATAGCAGACTACTCAGAGGTACTGGGTGCCATAGACTGCATGCACATCCACATCAAAGCAAAACCTGGTCACTAGAGAAGGGTCTATATAAACCGCAAGGGGTTCCACTCCATCAACTGTCAGGTCATGTGCGATGCCCAGGACATTATCATGAATGTGAGTGCTGGCTGCCCTGGAAGCTATGACTCCCACATCTGACATTTCTCACAGCTGTATCAGTGGTTTGCCAGGGGGGACATCACATATGGCCATTTACTGGGAGCTGCTGGCTACGCACTGGAGCCGTGGATGATGACACCCATCAGAAATGCACACACACCCACACAAGAATGCCATAATGAGGCACACATGCAAACCAGGATTATTATAGAGTGCGGGTTTGGAATGCTCAACTCATGGTTCCACTGCCTTGACATATCCGGTGGAGCCTTCCAGTATTTTCCAGCCGCATGTGCAGACATGGTCATAGTATGTGCCATGCCACACAATATGATTTTGTGGAAACAGCTGTGGCAGGAACAAAATGGGGAAGGGCCACACAGCCCCCCACCATTGCCAAGGCCTCCACAGGCACAGAGTGAATTGGAGGAGGAACATCCTGAGCCTGCCCCTGTAGGCAGATGGAAGCATGCCCAGTATGCCCTGGCCTTGGCAAAGAGGCAACATATAGCACATATACTGACACTGTAGGGCCCCAGGGACTGATCTCTCTCTGTCTGACTCGCACACACATTAAAATGGATTCCAAACATCACACCACCTATACCTGAACATGTATAGGCAGTGTATTGCATGCATCCAACATAGTCAGCCCTCCAGCACCACCCTCTCAACAACTGCAGGCACAGGGTAAGCCAGTCTCAGTAACAAAATAAACTAATGGAGTGGAATTCTGTGATAGCATATCTATGGTATTGATCAGGCATGTAAGGAAATGGGGTGTGTTAAATAAAATTAAGAATTCAATACACAGGAGGTTCAGATTCAAAAGTTTACTAGTGTACACCAGGAGGGAAAAAACGTACAAGTACAGAATTTTGTCTAACATGAAACAGGAAGCACACAAGTTTATATAGGTTTAACATTCAAGCTGTGCCCACCTTACTGACGTGATATGTCACAGGGCATCTACATCACTTTAGCTTACAGTCCTCTATTCATAAAAACTGCTGATGCTGTATATTTTAAAAAAGATTTCCTCTGGTAACAATACGGCCTTGCTATCCACCTGGTCAGACATAATGTCTTTCTGTAAAGTTACTTCTTCAAGGTTTCATATCAGTTCGAATACAATAGCAGATTCAGTCTTTTAATACACATCTTTGTTTACTGTTACACTTTCCCACCAGCTGCATGCTATCTCAGTAACACATATACAATGCCAAATCATCCCAGCAGGAAAGAGCAGAATATTTCATTATTTCACATATCTAATTTCCTGATCCAGCAGATAATCATTTGTGAAAAGCATAAACATTAAAACTTGCTAAGCTAACATCTGCCAGGGTTGAAGGTCAGCTTGCTTCAAGCCACACTGCAGTTTCAAAACTACTTGCATTTACACATGAATTTATCCTTTCTGTTTATATGATCAATAGAATAAAATGCATTACATACTACTTTGCTTTTAAATTAGCATTTCTCATATATTCAAATACACATTTTTCTAACATTTCCCCCCCCTATTAATACTTTTTATTCTATTTCGAAGTATGCATAGTGTCATTTCATCTCCTAACCTTTTCCACTTAGGATGTTCAGCTAGGTGAGTCATTCAATCTATACTTCAGAAAAAAATGTCATCTGAGATCAATTTTTCAATCTCAATATCTTGATACAAAGTTTCAGTAACAGATACATCAATAAAATCTTTGATTAATCTTTTCATGCAGGGAATTCCACAGCAAACACATGCTCCTATTAGGAGTATACCCACACAAATGGCAATCAGAATATTCATTAGGATGGAACCCCACCCCCAAACAGATTCTGGAAAAAGTCCGTCAGTGGGTTTGGGCCTGGTTCAGTCATGGCTGATACTTGCTGAATTACCTCTAGGTGATTATTAATTTCATGCCTGTTGTCTGGTATGTATGCACAGCATTCTTCTTTGATAAGCACGCACGTACCACCTCTCGCCACTAGGGTGAAGTCAAGAGACATTCGATTTTGTAGCACAACAGTTCTCATTGCATTCAGTTCATCAGTCACCAGTTCTAGGGCAGAAAAAGTTGCATTACTCATTACTTTGAGAAGTTTCGACAACTTCCTCAGCTCCCATGTTGATTTGACTGCTCCATAGGCTGGAAATATTCCTGCCCAAGATATAACACTGTCACTTAAGTCCATATGAGTCAATTTACTTTTGTCTTTCATGGTATTGTGATCTTTCCAGCCAGCTTCGATCTTTCCAACTGGATTCACAGGTTTTTCAACTGGACTTTCGGGTATTCAGGCTGCTTCTCTCACATTTCGTATCTTACCCAAAGGTAATTCTGCAGTATGTCTTATTGCCGGAACCAAATAACCCAAAAAACAACTGCCGGACCAATTCTCAGGTAACCATTTATATGCCTTTTTCCCACAAATAAAATAACAGTTTTCTACTTTAGTACTAATACGCATTAGCCCTGCATGAAACATTTTCTGATTTATAACTGACAATTGTGTAAACAAAACAGGATTCTTGCGAATGTCATTCATGGTTGTTTTCAATGAGTTCAAATATGAGTCATAATTAGTATTGCAAAAAGTATTGCCATTACTATTCTTAATATAACATCGGTAAGATATGGTTATATTACAATTGCTCCAGCCCACCTGGAGAGTATCATTTTTGTAAAAACATACAATTCCTTTTTGTGTGACAGGTAAAAATAAAGCTATTTTGTCCTGTGATCTCACAGTTCTGTATCAAAGAGTAAATTCTCCCAAGTCTCATTTATCCCCAAAGGGACAGCGGACATTATCAGTCCTCCATATGCTGTTGGTATAGCTGTACAAACCCAGCAATTTGAAATGTTCATAGTCTCTGCATATACTTGCTTCATGGCTAGGTATGTGTTAAAATTTGGATGCCAGTCTATAGACATTTCGTCACGCCTTCCCACTTTCACTTGTGTGGTTGTGTGTAGGATAACCCACAATAAGAGGAAAATTGTCACAATTACAGTCAATAAATGTATACTCAACAAAATGATTATGCAACATCTCTGGGGTTGATCTAAATTTCTATTCGCTTTGTTTTTGGCCATCTTGGTCTGGTTGTGTATCAGTCACAAAGTTTTTATCAAGTTGAAAGTTCTTTACTGGTTTGCAGTGTGTAAAATGAACCCAGGACGTCCTCTCGGCCACTCTAACTGCAGTAGGCATTGCCAACAGAACCTGGTACGGTCCTTCCCACTTTGGACTCGCCCAATTCTTCCTTTTCATCACTTTCAGCCACACCCACGTCCCGGGGGCCAAGACTGCTTCTACCGGTCTGGTCTGTTCCTTATCTGAAAAAGAGTTAAACTGCAAAACAGATTTATTTATTAACAGTTTCCTCATATAACTAGCTAATGAACTGTCAGCCTCTTGCTCTGCAGGCATGAGAGCTTTCCACTGAGGCACATAATATGCTCTCCCAAAAATCATTTCAAAGGGAGTCAAACCCTTCACATTTGGAACCATTCTCATCCTCAGCAGTGCCAAAGGCAGACAGTGTATCCAATTCTTTTGGGTCTCCTCAACTAACTTCCTAAGTTTATTCTTGAGGGTACCATTGTACCTTTCCACCAGTCCTGCTGACTGTGGGTTGTAGGCACAATGGTTCTTTAAGGAGATACCAAAAAATCTCCCAAGTTGCTGAATTGTCTGGTTCACGAAATGTGTGCCGTTGTCACTATAAATCCTTTCCGGAATGCCAAATCTAGGGATTACTTCTTTTATCAGGGTTTTCGCCACTGTTGCTGCATCCGGGTTTTTGGTTGGAAAAGCTTCTACCCATTTGGAAAACATGTCTACAATAACTAAACAGTATTTCTTCCCTTCACACTTACTCAATTCTATGAAATCCATACAAATAGTATGGAACGGATATGGTGGTATAGGAAAACTTCCTTGCTTGGTTTTAAATGCCCCTTGTGCATGGTGCTTGTTACAAGTATGACAAGCTGCACAAAAGTTTGTGTATCCATATGTTTGGAATATTCAGTTTACTAACTGTACCATCCCCCCTGTTGAGACATGGCACTGCCCATGGATCAACAAAGCTGCATATCTAAATAAATTAGACAGCAATATCGGTTTTCTCTCTTTGGAAATGTACAGTCCATTCTCAAGAATTGCACCTTGTTTTACCCATTTTTGTTTTTCTGCTTTTGTAGTAAGTGTCTGCATTGTTTTTAACATATCTAAATCTAAAATCTCAGAGGGTTGTAATTCCTCATTCAAAAGTAAAGTTTCTGAGTCTGAGGCTGCTTGCTTTGCAGCTGCATCAGCTCGTGCATTGCCTTTCGAAATCTTATCCTGTTGTTTTGTATGAGCTACACATTTACAAATAGCTACTTTGGTAGGTAACTGAATAGATTCTAATAACTCCAAAATAAATTGCGCAGGATTAATAGGTTTTCCACTAGTTGTTATCATTCCTCTATTTTTCCATTGTTGTGCAAATACATGTACTGTAGAAAAAGCATACTGACTATCAGTATATATGTTTACACACTTGTTTTTTGCTAAAGTACATGCCCGCGTCAAAGCTATCAATTCTGCTGCTTGTGCAGATAAGTTATGTGGTAAGGATTGGGCTTCTAGAATTTCAGTGTCTGTAACTACTGCATACCCTACCAGATTCTTTCCTGTAGGACCCTTTCTGCATGAGCCGTCCACGTAATATGTCACCTCGGCATTATCCAAGGGCATATCTGTGAGATCTTGTCTAGGTAAAGCTAACTGTTCAATTTCCTGCAGGCAGCTGTGTGGTGTGCCATCTGCAGAAGTTGGAAGTAATGTTGATGGATTTAATGTCGTACATCGTTCAGTTGTCATATGAGGTTGGCTCAGCAGTATAGTCATACATGAAAGGTGTCTAGCAGGAGAAAGGTATGCCACTTTTTCTTGCAGTAAAATTACTGCAACTACATGAGGCACTCTCAATGTGAGAGGGTGGAATAACACCATTGAGGCTGAAGCCTGTACTGCCATTGCAGCTGCAACTACTGCTTGTACACAGTGAGGCAAAGATCGCGCCACTGGGTCTAACTGCGATGAATAGTAGGCTATGGGGTGTTGCTTGTCCCCATGTTGTTGCGTCAATACTGACGTTATATATCCTTGCTTGCAATCTACAGTCTGAAAGAACCGTTTGTGATAATTTGGAAGTCCTAAAACTAATGAAGAAGCTATCAACTGCTTCAACCTGCAGAAAGCTGTTTCTGCTTCAGGTGTCCATTGTAAAATATCTTGTGCTGCCATTGGTGTCTTATATATCAAGTCCGTCAGTGGAGCAGATTCCAAAGCATAATTTGGTATCCAGCTCTGACAGAAATTAGTTGTACCCAAGAAAGACATCATTTCCTTCTTGGTTGCAGGTTTGGGTGCTTGCAAGATTTCTGTTTTTCTCTCCTCGTCTAATATTCTACCTTCATTGGATATTACATACCCTAGGTATCTAACTTGTTTTTTCCAAAGTTGTAACTTACTTTTGTTTACTTTGTGTCCTTGTGTTGCTAAAAATTTCAATAACGCTACAGGATCCTCCCTGCATTGTTGCTGGGTGGGGGCTGCTAGCAAGATGTCATCTACATAAAGTAGAATTTGGCTACCTCCTGGTGGGGTAAACCCTGCCAGGTTGCTAGCCATTTCTTGTGCAAATATTGTTGGACTCTCACAATATCCCTGTGGTAGTCGAGTATATGTATACCTTTTACCCTGAAATGTAAATGCAAACCAATATTGACTATCAGGATGTATAGGTATTGAAAATAAAGCATTGCTGATATCTACCACAGAGAAATACTTCTGTTGCGGTTTTAAATTATTTAACAAAGTATGTGGGTCTGGCACCGTTGGTGCCCTGGGTATTACTGCATTATTTACAGCTTGTAAATCTTGAACCATCCGCCATTCCCCATTTGCTTTCTTAACAGGAAATAGGGGTGTATTACATGGTGAATCAGGAGATTCTACCAGTACTCCTTCTTTGAGTAATGCTGCTATTATAGGCTTAATTCGTATTTCTGCATCCTTTCTCAAAGGGTATTGTCTTTTCTGTGGTCTAAAAGCTGACTTTGGGGTAATTGTAACTGGTCCTGCTGTTCGAATAAGTCCTACATCTGACTTGCCTGTTGACCAAAGAGTTGTCGGAATTTCACATAAGGCCTTTTCTTCTTCTTCTAATAAAAATGCTAATCAGCTGTCCTCGCTAGATTGCAAGTGAACAGCTGGATGTGTCTGTGTCAACCAATTCAGTTTTTGTTTTTGTAGCCCTTGTTCTGATAGTTCTAAATCAGTCTGTTTCTCCCATCTTGTCACCTTTTCTCCTAAGTCTGCCCATTTTACAATTTTGTTCTTTGTCAAGCTGACATGTGGTAATCGATTTGATCTATATAATGCAAGGAATTCTTGAGGTAATGAACAGCTAACTACACTGTTCCCCTCAGTATCCCAGTACAAAGTACGCAATACTAGTCTAGTTGCACGATTTCTGAACAATTCTTGCTCATACTCTCTATCAGGTCCTGGTGTAGTACAGTAGCATAGAGTACACTGTAACAAATGCTGTCGATCAGTGTCGAGGGAGGGGGCTTTACTGATGGCTATGTTCATCAGTTCCTTGGTTACTGCCCCTGGACCAGTCGTGACTAGGTCCTGGCTGTACCAGTAAAAAGTTTCACCCTCCGACTGCACTACAAAGGTATCCATTTGTCTCTGTGCCTCCATACCTTGTACAGTTGGAACTACTGCTATGCCAAATATCTGCATAAGGTCCCTGCCCAATAGGGTTACTGGACACTTTGCAGAAACAACAATTTTACTTCTCTGGGTCATACCTGAAACAGGGTCAGTTATTGCTATGTAATGGGAAAGTGGTTCCCTGTATAGCTGTCCATTTGCGGCTTTTACTACTATATAATCAGGTGATTCGGAATGTTCTGGTAACTTGGAGGGGTGTATCAAAGTCCGTGATGCTCCTGAGTCACACAGGAATTTGACTTCCCTTCCCTCCACCAGAAGTGTAACTTCCGGTTTCGTATCTGCTAAGTAGAGCTCTAAGCTCAATAATGCTAAGTCCAAAATTTCACTTTCTTCATCCTCCATATCTACTTGCACTTCCTCTATTCCTTCTATCACATTTACATTCATTTTTCGTTCATTAACTTTTCCTGATGATTTCTGACTTTCGCATGATGTATCCTCATTATCATATAGTCAGTCCTCATCTCCCTTATCTTCTGTTATTACCTTTTTGTTTTGTTTACAATCCCTTGCTAGATGTCCCTTCTTCCCGCACTTGAAGCATTCACCTCTCTTTTTCCTCTCTTCAAAATCTTCTGATCGTTTGTCAGACTGTTTGTTTCCCCTGAGCATTCTTCTTGCCCTTTTTACCTGATTGTAACACAAATACTTCAGCTCCATCTTCAGCAGTGAAGACTTGTGCCTTCTTTTTCTTTTTACTATTAAAATGTCTTTCAGCATGTCTAGCGTATTCAAGTAAGGCTTGTAGCCTCCCTGTTCGATGGTCTATCATATGCTTTGTAATGAAGCTACTAATAGGTGCAATGCAACCTTTCAAAAATGTATTTTTTAATTGTTGTTCATACGGGGAATCATTCATTTGGTTCTCAGGAACCGACATACCGCTATGATTATTAAAACATTCTAATAATCTAGCATAGTACCCATCTATTGTCTCATTTTCCTGTTGTATGCATTGATTAATGCAAGTCCAGTCTGCTCTAGGTTTCCATTTCTCAGAGATTCGGTCTGTTAGACCTTTCACTCTGTTGTCTAATTCTGCGTCACTATGTGGGAGGGGTTTAAGCTCTGCATTACGAGGATTCCAGGTGCCACAAATCATGTGCCAATCTGGACCTATAATTTGTCTTACTACTTTTTCTACTTCTTCCCCATTCAAGTGGTAACTCAACCTCATGCCTTGTAAATCTTCTAAAAATTTTGTAAAATTAACTTTCGGATGGGGGATTCCCTCAGTAGCTTTCCGGATATCCTCCGGTGTCCATGGTCTATATACTAAGAGTGTTGGGTTTTGCCCTTCCTGTCCTGCCTGAGGATTTGGAACTTCTATAAGTGGGCATATTTCTTCCTCACTCTCATCCTGTAGGTTTCTCTCTATTTGATATGATTCTGCATCCCTATGTATTTTACGTGTTCGGAACCTAGTTTCAATAGGATCTCTAACAAACGGTTGTGGTCTTGCTGAAACTTCAGGATAATGTGGAGGCGGACCAGCCTGTCCACTCACTTCATATCCTGAAAAGGGTAAGGGAGGGGGCAAGGGAGGAGGAGGAGGAGCTGTTGCTATTACCAAATTATTATCTTCTTTGTCTAAAAATAATGTTTTTGAATTTTAAGCTTCTGTTCTCTACGATTTGCTTCCTCAATCCACCTATGTGCCTGAGGAATGCCTAATTGGCGATGCTTTTTTGCCTGACCTCCTGCATCAGATTTAAGCTGCTTAAGGAGTTTAACTAGTGAAGTCTTATCTAGTTTACCATCAAATTCATATTTGTTAACCCATTTCGTATAATACCTAACGTTATCGGAATGTTGTAATTGCATGTATTTTGTGTCTTCAGTTAGGGGTGGATCTCGCGATGTTTTAGTGCACTGATTTCCCATGGCAAAGAAAATGTTACGTAACCCTTTTTTTATCACGTGATATCAAGTTCACAGTTCCTTTTCACAGTTTATCTAGAATAACTGCTTACCTTATTCTGTTACCCTGATCTATGACCAAATATACAGTACTTCCTTTTGCCCCTGATCTGCAAAACAAATCCTGACAACAATATACTGTAACCTAGTCCCTGATCTAAAACAGAAAAAAGGCAAATTCTTCCTACCTGAGCCTCCGGTATTGAATCGTCCAATAACCGCTCTTCGGCCACAGATCAGAAAGTGGCCAACCTCTTTAAACGACAATTCAGTCGGAGGTTTTTTCACCCAAGAAGAACCATTTTCGGTAACTTCTCCTGCGCAGTATTCGACCACCGGTAAACTCTGATCTGCAGCTGTCCGAGGGAATTTCTGGCTAAGAAGGACCAAACTGTTAAATAAAATTAAGAATTCAATACACAGGAGGTTCAGATTCAAAAGTTTACTAGTGTACACCAGGAGGCAAAAAACGTACAAGTACAGAATTTTGTCTAACATGAAACAGGAAGCACACAAGTTTATATAGGTTTAACATTCAAGCTGTGCCCACCTTACTGATGTGATATGTCACAGGGCATCTACATCACTTTAGCTTACAGTCCTCTATTCATAAAAACTGCTGATGCTGTATATTTTAAAAAGTTTTCCTCTGGTAACAATACGGCCTTGCTATCCACCTGGTCAGACATAATGTCTTTCTGTAAAGTTACTTCTTCAAGGTTTCATATCAGTTTGAATACAATAGCAGATTCAGTCTTTTAATACACATCTTTGTTCACTGTTACACTTTCCCACCAGCTGCATGCTATCTCAGTAACACATATACAAGGCCAAATCATCCCAGCAGGAAAGAGCAGAAGATTTCATTATTTCACATATCTAATTTCCTGACCCAGCAGATAATCATTTGTGAAAAGCATAAACATTAAAACTTGCTAAGCTAGCATCTGCCAGGGTTGAAGGTCAGCTTGCTTCAAGCCACACTGCATTTTCAAAACTACTTGCATTTACACATGAATTTATCCTTTCTGTTTATATGATTAATAGAATAAAATGCATTACATACTACTTTGCTTTTAAACTAGCATTTCTCATATATTCAAATACACATTTTTCTAACAGGGTGTCTAACTGGGGTAGCAGCAGACAACTGACAGCTCTGTTGGACAGCAGGATGTGTATCCCCAGTACTGCCTTACCCACACCATGCAGTACCACCCCAGTCAAAAAATACCACTGCAGTATATGTGGTGAGCAAAATAACAGGTGGGGGTCATAGGTCACATGCATGGATTGTCAAAGTTGGGGTCCTATACCCACCACCAACCCCACACAGCAGATCAGCTGTAGATAATGATACATAAATGCCTGGCAAAGGCCCCCACATGGCGACATACATGAAATCCCCACCCACAGACCTTTACACGGTGATATCACAGCAGGTCTGGCAGTGGCAGTATGGCTTTGAATGGTAAGAAGTCCGAAACTGCAAATGTCTATGCCAGAACAATCTGACCTGTGGTTAATACTGTTATGCCTATGGTTTGAAAGATAGGGTACACCAATATGCTACATGGGACCAAAATGTTAAGCAAATATCAGCATATTCTGTGCAGATGTATATCATATACAGTCGTGTCACCCCTCCCCAGTCCCATAGAAATGCAACAACATGTTCCTAGACTTAAGCAGCATCCAGCTGTCACCCAGAGTGATGGTGCAATAGTAAGAGAAAGCAACTGTCAGAAACACCCACAGTCAACTTACTGGTGCCATCCCTGGTGGCAGCCTGGGAACATATGATCATCAGAATGCACTGCCTTGCTACAGATGGCCTGCATCTGTCACACCTAGCCTACAGGCCTTTGGAAAATGCCTATGTCTCACCCACAGTGCCCCTTAGGGAGTGTCATGGGGTCCATAACACAAACATAACACAGTCCACAAAATGCAAAGAAAGGCCATGCTGACAACTGCTAGGAGCAAACCTGCCAGCGTCAGGGAGACAGAAATTGGGACAAAGTCATGAATAATGGGGTTGTGATGCCCATGCCCTGACCCAGCAATCAAGGAGCCTCAATCCTCACCACCAACACCAGAGATGGTGTCTCATATGAGAGGAAAGGATAACAAATACACACAGTAAAGTGCAATTTCCCTTAAGAGCACACAGAGATCATAGTCAGTTCAGGGCTGGTCACTCCCTTGCTCCCCAGGTCCCCAGTAAGCCTCCCCACTGGCACAGCTATAGGGTCCAGATCTCAGCCTAGCTGGACCAGCTAAAATCTCCAACACCCTATCTGTCTAACCAGTGCTTCGTGTCCCTGCCCAAGTAGCTGACACACCCACACTTTGAGATAAGAATTTACACAACCACACAGACACTTCTGGGGAAGGCTGGCACAGGTTCTCCCAGCTGTGTCCCTTTTACCCAGACTATATGGTAGCAATTACTGCCACCACCCAGTTAATATTTATCAGCTACTCAAAAGCCCTTAAAAGGGTGTCCAATTACTGCTGTGCAATATTATTATCCAATTGGTAGATGTGACTAAACAGTCAAGGCTTATTAGAGTGACTTGGTACAGTAATCACTATAAATATGCAATGTACTCTAGAGCTTAAATTATCTCTACACAAACCAGCCACAGTTAAAAGGTTTTAAAATATTTAATAATAAATAATTAAAACCACAAGACAATACTTTCTACTACACAGTCAGTGCTAGTCAAGAGTTCAGAGATCACACATAAATACTTAAAATAATTCAGTAGTACTGTTCTAACCTCACAGAAAAACACTTAGTCTAATATTTCTAGCTTCTAGCTATCCCTCAAAGAAAACACAAGTCTAAGATAACTTACATGTGAGCAAGAGACAGTGCTGTGAGTTGGATGATCTAGACAAAGTATGCTTAATAATCCCTGGTTCTCTCTGTTTAAATTGAAACTGCAGTTCTGATAAACATTGCATCATTCTTTCAATTTCCTGGAGTTCCCAGGCTACACATTAACTGCATTTACATTCTTAATATCTTCCTTTTGTTATCTTGCAGCTGGTCATGAACAGAGCAATAAAAATACATCTGCATGTTTAAATCTAGCAATTTAGCTCTTGGTTAAAACAATAGAAAGAATTTCTTCATCTAGACTTTTCAGCACTACTGTCTACTTCAAAGGGTCACCACATGCTTTACTTTGGTAGGTAGAGTGCACTGTTGTCACATTTATTTCCAGTTCCACATGTAACAGTATTTCTTTACATTTAAGACAGCAAGCCTGTAGTTTACATTTATATTTACAAATGACAGAATTATCTGCACAATTCTATCTGGCTAGGCTGGAAGTGTTCACCATTCTCTATCAGTCTTCACATTTCTCCCCTCTGAAAAATTCAAGCTAGTTTCTCAAGTGGCCCTTGAGAAAAGCTGCTTGAGAGGGTTAGGTCTATCTAAGTACACCTACCCCATTTCCTGTCTTGAGAGCCCATCTGCATTGGCATTGCTACTCCCACTGTGGTGCTGCACTGACATGTCATATGCTTGCAACCCCAGGCTCCATCTTAGCAATTTGGCATTTTGCTGGCTGTCTCTGTTCAACCATGTTAGGGGGTTGTGATCTGTCATAACAGTGAATTTCCTTCCATACAGATAAGGATGAAGTTTCTGCAGTGCCCACACTATGGCTAGACATTCATTTTCTACAGCTGCATAGCATTTCTCCCTGGGTTGGAGCCTATGACTGAGATAAATCACTGGGTGCTCTTCTCCCTCTAAAGAAATCCAGCTAAGTACAGCCCCACCCCATGGTTTGAAGCATCCACCTGTACAGCAAATTCTTTGCTGTAATCTGGACTGGCTAACACAGGGGGTCATCCCAAAGTTTCTTTAATCTTCAGAAATGCCTGCTCACATGCTGGGGTCCACACTACCTTATCTGGCCTGTTCTTCCTTGTCAGGTCTGTGAGGGGAGCAGCTATGGTACCATAACTGGGGATGAACTTTCTGTAATACCCTGCTGTCCTTAAAAATGTCCTCACTTGCTTTTTAGTAACAGATGCAGGCCATGCCTGAATGGCTTCCACTTTGGCAGATTTTGGCCTTATCTTACCACTTCCCACTCTATGCCCTAGGTAGGAGTCCTCCACCATACCCATCAGCTTAATGGTCATCCATGCTCTCTGTAGTCTGCCCAGCACCTCCCTGACATGCTGAAGGTGCTCTGGCCAGGAATGGCTGTAGATGGCAATATCATCTAGGCAAGCAAGGGCAAACCCTCCTGTTCCTGCTAGGATATGATCTACCAGCCTCTGGAAAGTCGCTGGGGCATTCTTCATCCCAAAGGGCATCTTTGTGAACTCATACAAGCCAAAAGGAGTCACAAAGGCAGACTTCTCTCTAGCACTGGGAGTCAAGGGCACCTGCCAGTAACCCTTGGTAAGATCAATGGTAGTGAGATACTTAGCCCCACCCAGTTGCTTTAGGGCCTCATCTGTCCCAGGCATAGGGTAAGCATCCGATTCTGTGTGACTATTTAATTTCCTGTAGTTCACACAGAACCTGGTGCTGCCATCCTTCCTTGGTACCAGCACCACTGGGGAGGCCCAGGGACCGTTGGACTCTTGAATCACCCCCAGTTCCAACATCTCCTGTACCTCCTCCCTCAGGGTCTGTCTGACTCTCTCAGGTACCCTATAAGGGGCCTGTCTAATAGGCCTTTGTTGTCCTGTATCCACCTGGTGCTGCACTAGGTGGGTGTACCCTGGTTTCCCAGTGAGCATGTCCCCGAATTCCTGCAACACTGCTCGAATTTCTCGAATCTGGGTAGGAGATAGCTGCTGGGACATTGCTACCCTTTCCACTGAGGTGTCAGCCCGAGCCTCACTGAGGAGATCAATCCCCAGATCTCCCTCAGACTCCTCCTGCAATCCACTGCAAATGCTCAGCACAAGGGCCTCTCTATCATGGTAAGGTTTCATCATGTTAACATGGTACAATTTGTGCCCCTGTCATCTGCTTAGCAGTTCCACCATATAGTTAACATCACTTACCTTTCTTACCACCTAGTAGGGTCCCTCCCAAGCTGCTTGCAGCTTGTTGTGTCTGACAGGAATGAGAACCATTATCTGCTACCCCACAGCATACTCTCTATCTCAAGCATTCCTGTCATACCACACCTTTTTCTGTTGTTGGGCTTCTGCCAGATTCTCCTGGACCAAGCCCATGAGTTCCCTGAGCCTTGTCCTGAGGTTTAGGACTTATGCCACAACAGACTTCTTGTGAAATTCACACTCACCTTTTCACTCATCTTGAATTAAATCTAGAGGCCCCCTCACCCTATGCCCATACAGCAACTCAAAGGGTGAAAAACCTGTGGATTCCTGGGGAACTTCTCTGTAAGCAAACAACAGATGGGGCAAATATTTGTCCCACTCCCTCTTAAACTGATCTGCAAATGCCCGTAGCATGGACTTGATTGTAGAGTTTAACCTCTCAACAAGACCATAAGTCTGGGGATGGTATGGGGTGGTTTTCATGTGCTTCACCCCACAGGATTTCCACAGACAAGCCAGCAGGTCTGACATGAAATTGGCACCTCTGTCAGTCAGTATTTCTTTTGGGAAACATACCCTGCTGAAAATCTCTAACAGAGCATTCACCACATTTTCTGACTCAATGGAGGACAAAGCCACTGCCTCAGGTTATTGTTTAGCATAATCCACTACCACTAGGTATACTTTTTTCCTGTGGGACTTGGGGTACTCAGAGAACCCACAATATCCATAGCTACCCTCTGAAATGGCTCCTCAATCACAGTCAAAGGCATTAAAGGAGCTCTCACCTTGTCTCCTACCTTGTCTACCTTTTGGCACTGCTCACAGGTCCTGCAGTACCCTGTTACATCTCTGGAAATTCCAAGTCAATAGAAGTTCTGCATAATATGCCTCTTTGTACGTTTTATGCTCATAGGACCTGCAAAGGGAATATTGTGGGCTATGGCTAGAAGTGCCAGATGGTAGGCTCTAGGCACTACCAACTGCTGTACTCTCTCACCTTCAAGCCCTCCCTTAGGGGTCCACTCTTGGTATAGTAACCCTTTGTCCCAGTATACAGATTCCCTCTTTCCTTGAGAATCATGTGCCTCCCTAGCCACCTGCCTCAGGTCTTGCAATGCAGGGTCTGAGAGCTGAGCCTGTCTCAACTCTCTCCTTGTAACCTCTTCCAGCTCCCCTTCCACAGGAAGTCTGGCATCCCCTGACAGTGGTGCCTCACTGTCAGCCTGGGTACTACTACTCACCTCTAACTTTTCAGTCACTCTGTCCAAGGGAACATCAGTACCCACAAGCAGCTGTGGCTCAACTTCAGTTTCACTGCTATAGAGTAGCTCCCTCCCTGAAGTAACCACCTCACAAGTCCTGGCTGCAAGTATGTAGTTTGTCTGGGTCTGCTCCAGGCTACCAGACCCACATTCTTGTCTTCTAGCCTGACTGTGTGTAACTGCATAAGCACATGGTACTGCCTCATCCAAATCCTTCCCTCTCAGGACATCTGCAGGATGGTAGTTTAGTGCCCCTGTTGTCTCAAGACAACCTACTATTGGCATTTTGTCTTTCCCACTTACTGGTTCCCTTACCTTTTGTTCCCCACCTTGCCTCCATGGACACCTGTATGCCACATGGCCCCACTGGTTGCATTCAAAACATTTAATCCTAGCTCCTGGATGTGTACCTGGACTAGTGGCTTCCCCTGCTACCGGCAGATTCTGTTGGGGCAGTCTGTGCTGCCCACCATGGGTTCCTTTAGACCCATGAGCAGTACTGGGGGTCCCCTTCCTGTGCAGGGCTGCCCTGCTTGCCAATTACAGGTCTCCCTCCTTCCCCAACACATCTAAAGTAGCACATTGTCTATCAGCTAACCAGATCCTCATGTTCTCAGGCAAAGTGCTAAGGGCTCCACTCACCCACGTATGGAAATAAGTGCGCAACTCAGCAACATATTCACACACACTTTCATCTGCCTTGCGTCTATGCTCACGAAACCTTTTCCTATATGTTTCAGGTGTTAGCTTAAACAGTTCTAAAAGACATTTCCTACCAGTGGTATAATCAAAACATGCAACATCAGACATATTGGACAGAACAGTTACAGCTTTACCATGGAGTACAGGGATCAGGAACTGTATCCAGAGCCCTTGGTCAACTTCATACTGTTTACATACCCTCTCAAACATATGAATGAAACTATCAAAATTATTCCCCTCTTTAAACTGAGGAAGACATTTACTGACCTTTTGTGCTTCTGGGATCTAGTTACTCCCTTCCCCATTACCTCCATGACTTTGGCAAAGAGTCAGCATCTCCTTCTCATGCTGCCTTTGCCTTTGTTGTTCCTCAGCTTGCAGACATAACAGTTCCTCATTCTCCTTAGCCTGCAAACATTGCAGTCTCTCATTTGCTTCTTATTCCACATGCCTGGCCTCCAACTCAAATCTCTTTAGCTCCAGCTAGATTTTTAAGTCCACTGCAGAAAGGTTGAAATGTCTATTCTCCGAGGGAATTATATCTCCACTGCCAGTTTTATTGTCCTCCTGGTTGTTGTTTTCTGATGCAGCTGTAACCACGGCTGCAATCAGGTCTGCCGTAGTCAGGTTTCCATGCACCAGTCCCCGAATCTGGCACATCTCTGCCAGCTGGCTCCTTGTCAGCTTTCCATACTCCTCTTCTGACATGCTACTTGCTCACCCTGACTAACTAAGCTAACAAAAGAAATAAAACAATTGTGATCTGAACTCTGAGTATTCACTGCATGGCTGTTTTAGAGTACAAAATACCTTCAAAGCTCACTGTACACAAGCTACAGGATTCATTCTACCCACACCACTACAAGCCAATTAGTATTTGCCAACTAATTAATATGTGATGTGGATATCCCACCACTGCCAAACGTTAATATGTGATGCCCGTGCCCTGGCCCAGCAATCAAGGAGCCTCAATCCTCACCACTAACACCAGAGAAGGCATCTCATATGAGAAGAAAGGATAACAAATACACATAGTAAAGTGCAATTTCCCTTAAGAGCACACAGAGATCACAGTCAGTCCGGGCTGGTCACTCCCTTGCTCCCCAGGTCCCCAATAAGACTCCTCTCTGGCACAGCTATAGGATCTAGATCTCAGCCTAGCTGGGCAAGCTAAAATCTCCAACACCCTATCTGTCCAACCAGTGATTTGTGCCCCTGCCCAAGTAGCTGACATACCCACACTTTGAGATAAGAGTTTACACAACCACATAGACACTTCTGGGGAAGGCTGGCACAGGATCTGTCAAAGGAAAAAACTTCAAAGACCAATTCACGTAAGGTTCAAGCAAGGCACCCTTTATTAACTTGCAGCAAGGAGACAAAGCATGCTGGCAGAATTGTTTGTCTGAACTTTAATAATTAGAATGGTATTTTTATACAGTTCTTTCCATGTCACACAGAAATGTTACTTCTATTGCTGACGTAGTTAGACACAGCTTTCTGTATTGTTCTACAGAAAATGTTACTAGATTAATTGCTGACTAGTTGAGAATAACTGCTGATTTACAAAACATTTGAGAAAAACAACCTGGCCTTGGGGCTTATTTTAGCCCACCACAAACTTTCAATTCTTCAATTGTGCAGTTCTAATATATATATGTATTACATTTTGCCTAGATTCAAGGTACATTTCTAGCTTAGGTACAAGTAATGCGTTTATACTTTCAAGCATCCATTGTGTTCCTTATCAAAGCTTCTAGCAGCTGTATACTTTCTCATGGCATAAGCAGGAAATCAATAACTCTTTGTTAAGTCTCATGATACTAGTAGAAATGAATTACTTCTTGTTATTTGCTGACATTAGCAGAAAATAGAATGCTTCTTATTAAGTTTCTAATAGCTGTGCAGATTCATACAGTGTGAACAGAATAAATGTATTAACCCTTTTAAACCTCGAATACTTATATTACTAATAAATATTTTTCTAACATGTCCCCCCTTTTAATACTTTTATTCTACTTTCAAAATAAGCATAAACAGTTTTTTTTCCTTCCCCTAACCTCTTCCTACTCAGGATTTGCAGTTAAGAGAGTCATTCAGTTTAAACTTATGAAAGCATTTTCAATTTTTTAGCAATTCTTCAAGTTCAGCACCTTGGTATAAGGTTTCTGAAACTGACATGCCTATAAAGACTTTAATCAGTATTTTCATGCAGGGGATGCAGCAGCACACACATACCACCAGCAGGATCATTCCTACACAGATGGCAATCAGGATGTTCATTAAGATACTGCCCCACCCCCCAAACAATCTCTGGAAAAAGTCCGTCAGTGGATTTGGTCCTGGCTTGGTCATAGCCAACACCTGCTGAATTACCTCAAGGTGATTGTCTATCTCGTGTTTGTGGTCAGGAATATACGAACAGCACTCCTCCTGGATTAAATCGCAAGTACCTCCTCTCGCCGCTAGGGTGAAGTAAAGAGCCATGCGGTTTTGAAGCACTACAGTTCTCATGGCAGTCAGTTCATCAGTCACAAATTCTAGAGCAGAAAAGGTTGCATTGCTCATTATTTCAAGAAGTTTAGATGGTTTTCTCAGTTCCCAGATTGATTTTTTTGCTTCATATGCTGGCAGTACATCTGCCCATGAGATGATGGTATCACCCAAGTCCATATGTGGCAGTCCATTTTTCCCTAGGCTCACAGCATGATGGTTTTTCCAGCCCACATTGATTTGCCCCACTGGATTGCCAGGCTTCTTGATTTCTCATCGAACATTCTGAATTTTCCCCTGAGGTAAAACTGCTGTGTGTCGTATGGCCGGAACCAGGTACCCCAAATAACAACTGCCGGACCAGTTGTCAGGTAACCACTTATATGCTTTCCTACCACATACAAAGTAGAAATCTTCTACTTTGGTAGTAACTTTACTATGTCCTGGCTCTGGATGAAACATTTTTTTGTCAACTATAATCACTTGTTTATAGAGGTCAGCATTATGTTTTACTTCATCGGTTGTCCTATGCATCAGTTCAAAAAATGAATCATAGCCTGTGTTGCAATAGGAACCTGGGTTATCAGTTTTATTGTAGCATCTATAGGGAACAGTCACATTGCAATTGCTCCAACCCACCTGAACTGTATCATTTTTTTTGTAAAAACACACAGTCCCCTTCTGTCGAAACAGACAAGTGCAATGCTACTTTATCTTGTGATGTGACATCTGATGTATCATAGACTAAGTTTTCCCAGGTCTTTTTGGCTCCTAGGGAGACTGAAGTTAACAATAACCCCCCCGTATGCTGTTGGCAAAGCTGTGCAAATCCAGCAATTCGAAACATTGAAGGTCACAGCATACACATATTTGATTGCCTGGTAAGTGTTGAAGTTTGGGTGCCACTCTACGTGCAACTCTCCACGCTTATTCAGTTCAGTTTGTGTGGCTGGGAAAAGGAATGGCCACAACAAAAAGATTATTGTCACTAGTACAGTCAACAGGATGATTATGCAATACTTCTGAGGAAACGGTTGTTCTGCATTCCTGTTTTCTCCGACTCTTCCGAGTATGTGTATTTGGATTTTTCTGGAATCCATCATTTTTGCTTTTGACATGTGATCTTACTCTCTGCCCTAATAGGACCTTCAGCACCGATGGTTTCTTCACTGGGGTTGAGACGGATCAGTCCTATTGATCTGACCCCCCTTTGTAGCCAGACTTTGTGCTGAGGGCCCCGATGGAGAGGTAAGATTTTTGCCCAGTTCAAAGTTCTTAACTAGTTTGCAGTGCGTAAGGTGGATCCACAAAGCTCGCTCTGCTATCTTGACTGCAGTGGGTGTCAAAAGAAGCACCTGGTATGGACCTTCCCACCTTGGTGACAACCAATTCTTCTTCTTTACAACTTTTATCCACACCCAGTCTTCGGGTGTCACTGCCACTTCTGATGTCTCGGTTTGTTTTCTATCTGAAACAGAATTTGACTGCAACAGATGTTTAGAATTCATTAACTTCCTCATATATTCAGCTAGTGTAAAATCAGCTTCCTGGTCTGAGGACATGAGAAGTTTCCACTGGGGTGTATAATAAGCCCTTCCAAATAGTTTTTCAAAAGGAGTCAAATCCTTTTGCAGTCGGAACAGTTCTCATGCTCAACAGTGCCAGGGGCAAACAATACAACCAATTCTTTCCTGTCTCAGCTATTAACTTTCTCAATTTGTTTTTTAATATACCATTATGCCTTTCAACTAGCCCTGCAGATTGCGGATGGTATGCACAATGATTTTTTAAAGAAATACCAAAATGCTTACTTAACTGCTGTATGGTTTGGTTTACAAAGTGTGTACCATTGTCACTGTAGATCCTTTCTGGAATGCCGAATCTAGGGATGATTTATTTGACAAGTACTTTTGCCACCATGGCTGCATCTGGATTTTTGGTTGGAAAGGTTTCCACCCATCTGGAAAACATATCTACAATGACAAGACAATACTTCTTATTTTCACATTTGTTCAATTCTATGAAATCCATACAGATAGTGTGAAATGGATATGGTGGTGTAGGGAAACTCCCTTGCTTGGGCTTTAATGCCCCTTGTGCATGATGTTTGTTGCAAATTTGACACGTCAAACAACATTTTTTAGAGTAGTTTGTAAATCCGTACGTTGTGAACATCTGGTTCACCAGTTGTACCATCCCCCCTGTTGAGACATGGCACTGCCCATGGCTCAACAAAGCTGCATATCTAAACAAATTAGATGGTAGTATCGGTTTCCCTTCTTTAGAGATGCACAGCCCCTTTTCGAGAATTGCTCCTCGTTTTACCCATCTTTGTTTTTCAGCTTGCGTAGTGAGTGTCTGCATTGTTTTTAACATTTCTAAGTCTAAAATCTCAGAGGGTTGTAGTTACTCATTTAAAAGAAATACTTCAGAAGCTGCTTGTTTTGCAGCTGTATCAGCTCTTGCATTACCTTTTGAAATCCTATCTTGTTGCTTGGTGTGAGCTGTGCATTTACAAATGGCTACTTTCTGAGGTAACTGAATAGATTCTAAAAGATCTAAAATAAACTGTGCATGATTTATAGGTTTTCCAGTAGATGTTATCATTCCTCGGTTTTTCCACTGTTGCGCAAAAACATGTACAGTAGAAAAAGCGTACTGGCTGTCAGTAAAAATGTTTACACATTTACCCATTGCTAAGATACATGCCCATGTCAAGGCAATCAATTCTGCTGCCTGTGCAGATAAGTTGTGTGGTAAAGGTTTTGCTTTTATAAGCTCAGTGTCAGAAACTACTGCATATCCTACTAGGTTCTGTCCTGCAGGACCCCTTTTGCACGAACCATCCACGTAGTATGTCACCTCAGCATCATCCAAGGGGACATCTGTGAGATCTTTTCTAGGTAGTGTCTTTTGCTCAATTACCTGCAGGCAGCGGTGCGGTGTGCCGTCTGCAGGGGTCGGGAGCAGAGTAGAAGGGTTCAAAGTCGTGCATCGCTCAATTGTCATGTGAGGTTGGCTCAACAATATAGTCATACAGGAAAGATGCCTAGCAGGGGAAAGATATGCCACCTTTTCTTGTAGTAAAACAATCGTGACTGCATTAGGCACTCTCAAAGTAAGAGGGTGGAATAAGACTACTGAGGCCGAAGCCTGTACTGTCATTGCAGCTGCAACTACTGCTTGTACACATTGGGGTAATGACCGTGCCACTGGGTCTAGTTGTGATGAATAGTAAGCAATGGGGCATTGCTTATCCCCATGCTGTTGTGTTAACACTGATGTCATATAACCCTGCTTACACTCTACAGTTTGGAAAAAACATTTATGGTAGTTTGGTAATCCTAGAACAAATGAGGACGCTATTAACTGTTTCAGTTTGCAGAAAGCAGATTCTGCCTCTGGTGTCCATTGTAACAAATCCTGTGCTGCCATAGGCTTCTTATATATAAGGTCAGTTTGTGGTGCAGATTCCAAAGCATAGTTTGGAATCCAGCTCCGGCAAAAATTAGTTGTACCCAGGAAGGACATCATTTCCTTCTTGGTAGTGGGTTTTGGTGCTTGCAAAATTGCTACTTTTCTGTCCTCATCTAATGTTCTACCTTCCTTGGATATTACATATCCCAGGTATTTGACTTGTTTTTTCCAAAGCTGCAATTTATTTTTATTTACCTTATGTCCTTCAGCAGCTAAAAATCGTAATAGCACTATGGTATCTTCTCTACAATCTTGCTGGGTGGGGGTTGCCAGCAAGATGTCATCAACATAAAGTAAAATCTGACTGCCTCTTGGTGGGGTGAATCCTGCCAAGTTGCTTGCCATTTCTTGTGAGAATATCATTGGGCTTTCACAATACCCCTGTGGTAGTCGCGTATATGTATACCTTTTCCCCTGAAATGTGAATGCAAACCAATACTGGCTATCAGGATGTATCGGTATCGAAAAGAATGCATTGCTGATGTCTACCACAGAAAAATACTTCTGTTGAGGTTTTAAATCATTCAACAGGGTGTGTGGGTCTGGCACCGTAGGTGCCCTTGGTATTACTGCATCATTTACATCTTGTAAATCTTGGACCATACGCCATTCTCCATTTGCTTTTTTAACTGGAAATAAGGGTGTGTTACATGGTGAATCGGGAGATTCTACTAGTATCCCTCCTTTAAGTAAGGCTGCTATAATAGGCTTTATCCCTGCCTCTGCATCTTTTCTTAAGGGATACTGTCTTTTCTGTGGTCTAAATGCTGACTTTGGCGTGATAGTTACTGGTCCCGCTATACGAATAAGTCCTACATCTGATTTTCCTGTTGACCAGAGAGTCTCTGGTATATTTTGTAAGGCATTCTCTTCCTCCTTTAATAGGAGTGCTAATCAGCTGTCCTTGCTAGACTGCAAGTGCACGGCTGGGTGGGTCTGAGTTATCCAATTCAACTTCTGTATTTGTATTCCCTGTTCTGACAGTTCTAATTCTGTCTGTTTCTCCCATCTCATGACTATTTCTCCTAGGTCTGCCCATTCTATATTTCTGTTTTTGGTTAAGCTAACATGTGGTAATTGATTAGATTTATAAAGTGCAAAGAACTCCTGGGACAATGAACAGCTGGCTACACTGTTCCCTTCTGTGTCCCAGTATAGGTTACGCAATATCAATCTGTTTGCATGATTTTTAAACAATTCTTGCTCATATTCCTTATCAGGTCCTGGTGTGTTACAATAATACAGGGTACAGTGCAACAGGTGTTGCTTATCAATGTCAAGGGAGGGGAAATTGCTGATGGCTACATTCATTAATTCTTCAGTCACAGTCCCTGGACCAGTTGTAACCAAGTCCTGACTGTACCAATAAAACATTTCACCCTCCGATTGCACTGCAAAGGTATCAATTTCTCGCTGTACTTCCATACCCTGCATGGTTGGGACTACTGCTATACCAAATAGCTGCATGAGGTCTCTGCCCAAGAGGTTTACTGGGCATTTTGCAGAAACAACAATTTTGCTTTTTTATGTCACTTCTGAAAATGGATCAGTTATTGCAATGTTACGGGAGAGGGGCTCCCGATACAGCTGTCCATTAGCTGCTTTTACCAGTATGTAATCAGGTGACTCCGTGTTTTCTGGCAGTTTGGAGGGATGTATCAGGGTTCGTGATGCCCTTGAGTCACACAAGAATTTGACTTCCCTCCCTTCTACCAAGAGTGTAACTTCTGGTTTCGTGTCTGCTAAATAGAGCTCCAAGCTCAATAAAGCTAGGTCTAATATTTAATTTTCTTCATTGTCACTTACTTCCTGCACTTCCTCTACTCCCTCTATCACATTCTCATTTGTCCCTTCTTCGATAGCCCCTTCTAGTGATTCCTGATTACCATATAGTCAGTCCTCACCCTCCTTGTCTTCCGTTTTTGCCTTCTTATTTTTCCTGCAATCCTTTGTCAAGTGTCCCTTTTTACCGCATTTAAAACATTCTCCCCTTTTCTTTCGCCCTTCAGAATCCTCTGATCGTTGATCAGATTGTTTGTTTCCCTGTGTATTTTCCTTGCCTTTTTTCCCGGACTGTACTACATAAACTTCTGCTCCATCTGCTACAGAAAATACTTGAGCTTTCTTTTTCTTTTTGCTATTAAAATGCCTTTCGGCATGCCTGGCATATTCAAGTAATGACTGTAACCTGCTTGTATGATGGTCTACCATGTGTTTTGTAATAAAACTGCTTATAAGTGCAATACTGCCCTTTAAAAATGCATTCTTTAACTGCTGTTCATATGGGGAATCTTGTGTTTGATCTTCAGGAACCTGCATTCCACAGTGGTTATTAACACATTCTAATAGTCTGGCATAATACCGGTCAATAGTTTCACCTTCTTGTTGGATGCATTGATTAATGCAAGTCCAGTCTGTCCTAGGCTTCCATTTTTTCAGAGATGCGGTCTGTAAGACCTTTTACTCTGTTGTCTAATTCTGCGCTGCTATGTGGGAGGGGTCTTTGTGCAGCGTCACGGGGATTCCAGTTGCCACTAATCATGTGCCAATCTGGCCCCACAGTTTGTCTAACTACTTTTTCTACCTCTTCTCCATTTAGGTTATAACTCAGGCTCATTCCTTGTAAATCTTCTGAGAATTTTCTAAAATTAACTTTTGGATGGGGAATTCCCTCAGTGGCTTTCCAGATATCTTCCGGAGTCCAAGGTCTATACACTAAAATAGTTGAGTCTTGATTGTCCTGACCTGCCTGAGGGTTGGGTACTTCTATTAGTGGGCATATTTCTTCTTCACTCATAGATCGTGAATTCTTAACCATTTGATATAACTCAATGCCTTCATTTGAGTTACCTGCCCTTGTTCGAGACCTGGTCTTGATGGGATCTCTAATATACGGTTTTATTTTCATAATGCCTCTTTCTTCAGTGACCACAGGATATCATGGGGGTGGACTAACCTGTTCACTTACTTCATATTCTGGTAAGGGAGGTGGAGGGGCCGATGCTATTACTAAGTTATTGTCCTCCTCATCTAAAAACATTGTTTTTGAATTGTTCTTTTGTTCCCTGCGGTTTACTTCCTCAATCCACCTGTGTGCCTGAGGAATTCCTAATTTACGTTGCTTTATTATGCAACCTTTGGAATCGGTTTTGAGCTGTTTAACAAGTTTGATAAGTGAGGATTTTTCTAATTTTCCATCGAATTCTTACTTATTAACCCATTTTGAATAATATTTAATATTGTCAGTGCACTGCGACTGCATGTATTTTGCATCTTCTGTTAACGGCGGATTTTGGGGTCTTTTTGTGCAATTATTACCCATTTTATTCTACCCTTTTGATCGTTATGTAACTTCTCTTATTTTTAACGTGGTACCACGGATTTTGTTATAGTCTCTACAGAATGACTGCCTACTTATTCTGTTTCTCCTGATCTATGACAAGACAGTAATCTTTTCTGTCCCTGACTTGTAAGCAAAAATACAGTCTTGACAGAAACAATACAAATCTGGTCCCTGATCTAAAACAGAAAACAGGAAAAAGTAGATTCACCTTACCTGAGCCTACATGATTGATCACCTGATTCGCGGAGACCCGTCCTTCAGTCGCAGATCAGAAAGTGGCTGGCCTCTTTTGAACGATAGTTCAGTCGGAGGACTTTTCAAATAAGAAGAACCGATTTGGTTTCTTCCCCATACGGTTTCAACCACCTGGCCCATCTGATCCGAGGTGAAGAGAGGATTCCGGTCCGAAGGACCAATCTGTCAAAGGAAAAAACTTCAAAGACCAATTCACGTAAGGTTCAAGCAAGGTACCCTTTATTAACTTGCAGCAAGGAGACAAAGCATGCTGGCAGAATGGTTTGTCTGAACATTAATAATTAGTATGGTATTTTATACAGTTCTTTCCATGTCACACAGAAATGTTACTTCTATTGCTGACGTGGTTAGACACAGCTTTCTGTATTGTTCTACAGAAAATGTTACTAGATTAATTGCTGGCTAGTTGAGAATAACTGCTGATTTGCAAAACATTTGAGAAAAACAATCTGGCCTTGAGGCTTATTTTAGCCCACCACAAACTTTCAATTCTTCAATTGTGCAGTCCTAATATATATATATATATATATATATATATATATATATATATATACACATATATATATATATATATATATATATATATATATTACATTTTGCCTAGATTCAAGGTACATTTCTAGCTTAGGTACAAGTAATGCATTTATACTTTCAAGCATCCATTGTGTTCCTTATCAAAGCTTCTAGCAGCTGTGTACTTTCTCATGGCATAAGCAGAAAATCAATAACTCTTTGTTAAGTCTCATGACACTAGTAGAAATTAATTACTTCTTGTTATTTGCTGACATTAGCAGAAAATAGAATGCTTCTTGTTAAGTTTCTAATAGCTGTGCAGATTCATGCAGTGTGAACAGAATAAATGTATTAACCCTTTTAAACCTCGAATGCTTATATTACTAATACATACACACAGGTTCTCCCAGCTGTGCCCCTTTTACTCAGACTATACGGTAGTAATTACTGCCACCACCCAGCTAATATTTATCAGCTACTCAAAGGCCCTTAAAAGGGTGTCCAATTATTACTGTGCAATATTATTATCCAACTGGTAGATGTGACTAAACAATCAAGGCTTATTAGAGTGACTTGGTACAGTAATCACTATAAATATGCAATGCACTCTATCTATACAAACCAGCCACAGTTAAAAGCTTTAAAATATTTAATAAATAATTAAAACTACAAGACAATGCTTTGTACTACACAGTCAGTGCTAGTCAAGAGTTCAGAGATCACACAGAAATACTTAAAATAATTCAGTAGTACAGTTCTGACATCACAGAAAAACAGTCTAATATTTCTAGCTTCTAGCTATCTCTAAAAGAAAACATAAGTCTAAGATAACATGTGAGCATAAGGCAGTGCTGTGTGTTGGATGATCAAGACAAAAATGTTTAATAATCTCTGGTTCTCTCTGTTTAAATTGAAACTGCCGTTCTGATAAACATTACATCATTATTTCACTTTCCTGGAGTTCCCAGGCTACACGTTAACTGCATTTACATTCTTAACATCTCCCTTTTGTTATCTTGCAGCTGGTCAGAAACAGAGCAATAAAAATAAATTTGCATGTTTAAATCTAGCAATTTAGCTCTTGGTTAAAACAATAGAAACTTTTTTCATCTAGACTTTTCGGCACCACTGTCTGCTTCAAAGGGTCACCACATGCTTTACTTTGGCCAGTAGAGTGCACTGTTGTCACATTTATTTCCAGTTCCACATGCAACAGTATTTCTTTACATTTAAGACAACAAGCCTGTAGTTTACATTTATAGTTACAAATGACAGAATTATCTGCACAATTCTATCTGGCTAGGCTGGCAGCCTTCACCCTTTTCTACCAGTCTTCACAGGGGTAATGAAGGTCCAAAGTGAAGGACACCTGTGAAATACTGTTCTAATAGTGTTATAAAGTTGATGGAATGATTTGTAGTAGCATCGACTTTCTGATGGGTATGAAGTCTGAAACTGCAATGCCAACTGTCAGTAATATCTGACTTCAACCCTGAGTGATTTGCTAAACACTTTTGTAATAAAACCACACTTGTTTGGGTAACCAACAAGATATAGGAGTCATGTATGTGACATTCTGTTATACTCTGTGCAGTCGACAGGCAGGGCTAGGAGTTTAAACATGGGAATGCACTCATTGCAGGCAGGACTAACCCTGGAAGATGGTGACATGTCTGCACCCACAGAATCCTGGGCCACAGCCATGGAGAGTAACACGTCCCTCCCTGATCACTCATCCTATACAACATCCTGACCCCAACATGTGGCCATCCAAGCAAAATGAGTTGGGTCATACATATATGTGTGACCAACACACACCTCCAGGCTGGTCAAACAGTCTGACACACACAAGACCCTCAAAATGCAGTCAACCATTGAGGAGAGCCCAATACAAAGTACTGGTAGCTATAGGCAAACCTATCTGCTGAGGACACCCCCACATATCCTATCCCCTAGAAATCTATCTGGATTCTGCCTGTCACCCTGATACTGCCTGACTTATATTACCCAACTGTGGACTGGAAATCAGACCAGGCCAGAACATAAATGCACAGAGATTCCACCATTGTAATATATCACCAAGGTGCTGGACCATTTCCACAGCACCAGCAGTCAACTGCTTGTAGGCACACCCCTCAACAGGCTGAACTGTGCAGGAATGTGTTGCATTTGGCCGATAAACCTTGTGTTGTGCATCATCCATCCTGTATTCCTTTGGTAAATCACTGTGATGATCTGAGGAGGTATGTCACAAGGTACTGAAACAATACATGACAGTGTCAAATGGCATATAAGACAGATGTCTGCTAAAGCAAGCCCTGTAACCCTAGCAACCCATACATTACTGAGAGAAATTGTCACAATCATTGTATGGCCCATTGTCCTCAAATTTTGATAGGCTATCCCCAGATATCCTGCACCAACAGGTTGAGAGGTATGGCTGTAGCCCAAAACAAACTGGTCTGGAGTACAACAATCCCAGGAATGCAGTCCCACATGTACTATAGGAGGACACACTCTGCATGCTCATACACTTAGAGAAATGTCAGTACGATCTAGGAATGAACAGGCCTTCCCCACCCAGTTACTTTTGATAGTCCTAGCCCCATAAGCTAATCTCAGTCCTGGCAAGTGTAAAAGTCTGCGTATATGTGTGTGTGTGTGCATGTGCGCGTGTGTGTGTGCGTGTGTGTGTGCGTGTGTGTGTGTGTGTGTGTGTGTGTGTGTGTGTGTGTGTGTGTGTGTGTGTGTGTGTGTGTGTGTTCAAAACTAAAAGCTTTTGGGTCCATTCAAACCTAGTACACTTCCCCTTTCTCTAATTTAGCAGTCCTGTAGATATCAGTCATCTTCAAAGTGCCTTCGATCAGGCCTCAGCCCCATAAGCTCTGTGGTGCATGCGATAACTGCATAACAAGACAGTGCAAATAATTAGTTAGGTAGGAGTTCTAATCTCAATCCTGGCAAATGTGTATTTACAACTAAACGCTTTTGGGTCCATTCAAACCCAGTACACTTCCCCTTTCCCTACTTTAGCAGTCCTGCAGATATCAGTCATCTTAGAAGTGCCTTCTGTCAGGCCTCAGCCCCATACGCTCTGTGGCATGTGCAATAACTGCATAACATGGTAGTACAAATAACTAGTTAGGTAGGAGTTTTAATCACAGTCCTGGCAAATGTAGATGTGTGTGAGTGTGTGTGACAGTTGTTTATGCAAGACTGAGGGAGTTGTGTGCTTGTTTGTTTATAGGTGTAACAGTTTTATGCCATTCCCACCCACGACACTTCAAAGTGCCCCACCTTATCATTCCAGATGATGTCAGTCCCTTATCTGCAACCTTGGCCAGCTGTCAGTCCTGTCAGCTCAGTAGTGCATGTGATAAATGCTTAACACTATAGTACAAATGCCTAGCTTGGCAGGAGTTCTACTCTTGTATCCAGTAAATGTGTGTGTGGGTATGTATGTTTGTAAGTAGAAGTATTTTGATATGTTTTCCACCCACTGCCCTACTTTATCAGTCCTGCCGATGTCATTCTCCATATCAGCACCTTTGGCCAGTTCTCAACTCAGTATATTCTGTAGTGTGTGCAGAAACTGTGTAGCACTATAGTACAAATCACTAGTTAGGTAGGCGGTTCTAATCTCACATCTGGCAAATGTGTGTATGTGAGTCTGTTTATAAAACAAAGTGTTTTGATAAGTTTAACACTGACTGCACTATTTTATCAGTCCTGCTGATGTCATTCCCATTATAGGTTCACATGTGTGTAGTATTTAATGGCCCAGGAGCCTTAACAAGCCTAACACATAGAAGGGCCTTGCCATTGTGCCACCCGATGTTATGTCCCAATGTCTGTATCAAGTATAGCCACTGCAGTGGACCTTGGGTTGAACTGTATATTACCCATGCACTCATCAAGATTTCTCTGGAACAGGGTCAGCTAGGTGCTCTGCATGACATGTATGAGAAGTGGATTCCAGGGCATGTGCAGTCTCTTGGTGAGGGACCTGTCTCACCAGCATGTTGTGGTGATTGTGGTACTGAAGTAGAGGTGTCTACAGTGTGTGGTGTGGCTGGATGTATATGTAGCATTTCTAAACAGCTGGGTCAGACATGCCTTTGTAAATCAAGCACAGCTAGTTGCTAATTAGGTGATATGACACAGAGAATAGCTTGGGTCTTCTGAGTCTGTCTGTGTAGGATGTGTGGTTAATGCATAGGAACCCCTTTGTAACCCCTTTGTGAGGTGCTTCTGTGGCTTCTGCAGCTGTAACAGGTATCTAGTGAGGTACATGGAAAATGGGCCATAATACTTGGGGAGTGGTCTAATGAGGGAATCATAGACAGAGGTCATTACCTCTGTCTTCCTGGATGCAAAACCCTTGGTAATGCAATGTGCCATATAGAAGGACTTCCTGACCACAGTGGCAATGTGGTGCTTGAAGGAGAAGTTGCTGTCAACCTATGTCCCCAGATCTTTTATAATCCCTACAGTGTTCATTGGGCTCCCACTGATGTGGAACATATTGGGAATTGAGTGTCTTACCAAAGGGGATGATGATGCATTTTGTGGTGTTAAGCTTCTAGCAATGGTTTCCACACCATTGATTGGTCTCAGTGAGGCCTTTCTGTAGGATATCTGCATCACTTGCGGAGTTCATAATAGTTCCCAGCTTGCAGTCTTCTGTGAACTTGGTCAGCCAGAGTTCCTCTGTGTTGGGCTGGACTCCTGAAAAGAAGATGCTGGACAGGACACTATCCAGTACTGATCCCTGTGTGACTCCACTCGTGACTGCTTGCCAGCCTGACTTGGAATTTGCCACTGTCACACTGTGTGTTCTGTGAACCAATTTGCAAACCACCCACTGATATAGGGTTTGATGCCTAGTTTGTTGGGGTTACCAATAATCCCTGACTGAGGAATGATATCAGTAGCCTTGGCCAGATTGAGGTAGGCTGTATGCAGTGCCTTACTGTCATACACAGCCCTGGTGACTCACTGAAAGACATCAACCAGGTTGAGCAGGCATGATCTGCCATTCACAAAGCCAAACTGTGCGGGTTCCAGAGTTAGGAGATCACCCATATCTTGGTCAATCAGGTCCCTGATGATGCGCCCATACCTGTACATAATAGACCTAGCAGACTAAGGGTCCAATAATCCCCAGGGTCTGTAGATGCTACCCCTTTATGGAGAGGGATAACTGCAGCAGTGTGCCATTTTGGAAGGACAAAGCCTGAGGTGAGGCTGTGACTGACAAGGGCACACAGATGTGGTGCCAAATCTTTTTGTATGTCATGTAGAACACAGCCATGGATATGCTGGGGTCCCATGGAAGCTGTATCCTTGCCTGTGGACAATGCAGGTCTAACCTGGCCCGCAGTAATGCTGGGTGCCTAGCATTCATCTGCCATTGTGATTTTCCCCTTGAGGGGAGGGGGTAAAACAGGCATGGAATGTGTTGGCAGGACTGTGGCAAATATCTGTTGTGTCAGGCTAGGAATCAGCTTTGTGCAGTAACTCGCAGCACTTGTGGTTATTTCTGTGGAGGTTGTTGATATAACTATCAAAGGCTTTTGTGATTGTTGTCAGTGCCTGCTGCAAATCTGCCTTCATAGCTGCCTGTAGGTGATTCCATGAGGGATCCCAAGTTGTGTTTGAGGCTAATAAGCGGGTTCACCAGTCTTTGGACACTACCATTTTCTGCAACAGTGTCTTCCTTCTGTTGTACACTTTAGTAATGGTAGGGGACCATCACAATGGCTTCCATTGTTTGGAGGACAGTGTCTGTGTTCTGTTGGCTATGGTTAGTACCATGCATCCATGTACATGTGTGTGCAGTGCATATGTGTATGATGCGACAGTCATGCAACTATTTCCCATTGGCATGGGTGCAGTGAAGTCATCCACCCCTGTTTTTATGACTGCAATGTCAGCACTGGAGAGGTTTTGCAAGCTGTTTACCTTTGTGAGGGGTGTGGGTGAGATGTTGAGCTCCATGTTGATTACATCATGTTTGGATCTGACCAGGTAGGGATTAACAACTGTGGTTGAGCAACAGTCCCATATTTAAGTAATCAACACAGGTCAAGGTTGTTGTATCCTCTACTGGGGGTCAGTATGAGCCAGTCCAGGGCAGTTGAACTGATGAATTCCATGAAGCATTGGACCAGTGTATTGGTGCTTGACTACTTTCCCCAGGTGATGGAGGGGTAGTTGAAGCATCGTACTATGTCAGTGTTGGGTTGGACCTTCATAGATGCCAGGGTGTTGAGGAATGTGCATTGATAGTCTAGGGACATAGCTGGGGACTGATAGCAGGCTATGATGTGGATTGCATTATTCCCCAAAGTCAATTTTACCGGTAGTACCTCAAATGCATAATGCTGGGATACTATTCTGGAGGAGTGCATATCCATTATGAATATGGAGACACCACTTGTGGAGGTGTGTTCCATGTTTTGGTGCTGACAGCTGTGGAATGCATCATGGCCTGTTAGTGCAAGGCTGCTGTCTGCTGCTGTGAACCACCTCTCCATTACAGCACAAATGTCAATGTCCTCCACTCTGAGGAGTGCTTTGAGTGACTGCATCTTGACAGTTAGATGTCTACTGTTGAGAAGCATGACCCTCAGATTGCATACATGTCTAGCTATTACAGTGGTAATTTGATTTGGAACACTGCATAATAAGGCACTATAGGGGTGGCAAGACACTTACCCTGTACCTGAAACCCAGGGATGACAGATTTAGGACATCTCTGGCAAGGCATTGAGGTCTGTCAATCATGTTATCCCAAGCAGAGAGATACTGGATCCTCTGAGAATGACACACAACATGTAAGCCAATGTTGCAGTCAATTATCTGTTGATAGTACTGCAGCATCATTCTGGGTGATGGCAATATACTGCTCAGGGCTACTGTCACACCTGCCTGGACCACATAATTTCAGTGTTCAACCATATCTCTTGTCATGTAGCCCAGGGAGGTGTGTCTCAGGTCATTCACACCCACATGGATAATGACGGAGTGATAATTGTAGTTGTTGTGGAGGGCCTGACTGGGTATGTCATGTGTTGGATGCTGGCACGTGATAGACAGTTGGCTGTTACCTCCTCCATAATCAACACAATGAGTGGGACATCTGTGTGCTGCAATACTGAGTCACCCATGATCACTGTATTGTGCAAGGTGGTCAGCCTTAGGAGCTTAGGTTGAGGGGCACACTGCGTAGGTGAAATATGTGTCCTTTGGCATGTGCTATTTCATGGTGTCTCAGTAGGTGTCTGCCTTGCTGGTCTGTGCTGTTTGTGTAAATGTCCATTGAGTGCCTCTGTGAAGGTGGGTGTGTGGCTTTTCAGTGTATGTCAGGGCTGTCATAGTGGGTGTTGTGGTGAGCTATGTGGTCCACATGGTCTGGTGCAGGTGTTGATCTCATCCTCTTGACCAGCTAGTCCAGTCTTTGCTGGATAGTGCATATTTCCACATTTGGTGATATAGGGGTAACTCTCACTGGTCTGAGTGTTTGGAGTTTAGAGGAGAGGGTTGTCTGTATACATGAGGCAGTTGCAACAGTGCCTCAGAATGGACAAGTGCACTAGGTTAATGGGTGAAAGCACAGAAAACTGCACTTCAATCATGCCAGGAGGGGTGGTCATAAGTAGTAGGTACTGAGGCTAATTCCATGATGAACGAGTACTGCTGATGGCTCCCAGGTGTGATACACTTATTGATACAATAACTTGTAGAAGTGCAAAGCTATAATGCTATTTGAAGTGCAAGAAAGAACTAGCAAGATGTATGGGAGAAACTGAAGGCAGACTTCCTGCCACCTGTAATACTTTACCTCAGCTGTGCCGTTATCAGACCTTTGGCTGGTTGCAAGTTCAGTAAGCTCTGTAGTGCATGCAGTAACTGTGTGTGTGTATAGTACAAATAACTGGATAGGCAGGGGTCTAATCTCAATGTTGCCAAGTGTGTGTGTGAGAATGATGTACTGTGTGGGTTATACCATTTTGACTTGTGTACCACCCTTTACACGTCCACTCATTCCAATTTAGTAGTCCTGTTGATGTCATTCACCTGAGAAGTACCTTTGGAGTTGGTAAAATTGTATAAGCTCTGTGATGCATCTGACACCTGCATAACACTATCATAGACATAACTAAATAGGCAGGAGTTCTGATCTCAATACTGGCAAGTGTGTGTGTGTGTGTGTGTGTGTGTGTGTGTGTGTGTGTGTGTGTGTGTGTGTGTGTGTGTGTGCGAATCAGATACTTATGCCATTTTGATTTATGTACCACCCATTACACTTCCTCCATACTACTTTATTAGTGCTGTTGTTGTCAGTCACCTTAGAAGTACTTTTGGAGAAGCTGAAATTATGTAAGCTCCATGGTGCATCTGATAACTGTGTAACACTATAGTAGACATAAATAGATAGGTAGGAGTTTTAATCTCAATACTGGTATGTGTGTGTGTGTGTGTGTGTGTGTGTGTGTGTGTGTGTGTGTGTGTGTGTGTGTGTGTGTGTGTAGATCATATCTTGTGTAGCTGATGCCATTTTGATGTGTGTACCATACATGGCAGGTGACCACCTCCTGATGCCATTACTTTATATAGTGTGGTAATGGCATCTGCCTCACATGCAGCATGTGAAACCATTGTACAGCCTATACCAGTCCTCTGTACAGATGTGTCCGGAACACCCGCATGTTTGGAATCTATTAGTGCTCTCTCTGCCTTACCAATGCCCATGTATGTGATACAGTTGCAAAATATGCCAGAGTGAGTGTACTGACACATATGGCAGCATCAGGTTTCATACCTGACTGAAACAGCATACTGATACAATGTCTGCTACCCTCACACTTCTCCAGGCTTGTAATTTCAATACATGAGTCCAGATGCTTGGTTTTACAAGTGAATTGTTCATGTCATGGGACACATTAAATATTGAGAAAGGTGTGACTGACATATTGTGGTCTCACTCAGTATATATCAGAAACAAATGCATCTTAACAGGTGTGTGTGTGCATTTTTATATCCACTGTATAGCAGTAATGTTTCACACATGTCCTTACCTTAGTCAGTTTGTCCAACACATTTTGCTGATGTCTGTCCAGATGTCTTGCACTGACAGGTTGTGAGGTATGCTATAGGAATGTTACATTCTCTTCAGATAGGCCCCTGTGGTGACTAATGTGATGCAATGCAATTAACCCCACCACACTTGAACATACACATAAAGCAATATGGCTATTAGTCATAGTTGTGTGCATGGTAACTTGCATGCCTTCCACCTGCCTGGGGTATTGCCAAAGCACAACTGAACAATTCCATACTCACCAGCTTCATGCTGCTGTCCCGTATGCAGACCAGAGTGACCTATGTTGTTCTGGGAGAGAGGTATTTTCAGCAGACTCACATGTGCACTTGGTAAAGGATGGATGCACCATGTCTGCACATTTACAGTACAACACCTAATACTACACAATTCACTGTCCTTCACCATAGATTTGCACTTCTGTGCATTAGAAATCCCCATCCACAACTGCAATTTGACCTGGCATGTGCATGTAGATACTGTACAAATACAAGTATGACTCATACAGTGCTCTACTAATCCCCACTGGGACCTTACCTGCATGCTCCTTGTCCATTGCGTGTGTGCTACCCTCCTCCAGCATGTGGGACTTTGTACCCTGGTGTTGTGCTGTGATGGGTGGCCCAAGCTTGGCAAGGAGCTCCTCATTTGGTGTCAGTGGGGCTGCATGGCTGGGCTCCCACCTGTGGTTGTGGGGTCCCTGGCCATGGGGGTAGCCCTTTGCCAGGCATGGTGTATGAGGTTGGTGGCATGATGCCACACCTGTTCATATGTACGTGTGTGCAGGCCCACCTAATTTACCCTGTGTACAGGGTCATCCCACAGGGTGGTCCTCTCCCAAAGATGTTGCTGGTTTCGGCCCAACACTACTGTGTGGTTGTGTATTATGGCTTCCATTATCAGGTTGCATTCTGCTGGTGAAAAGGCCTCCTGGCAGTGATGTGACATTGCACCTGGTAGACACTAACAGGGAAACACATCACAGGACCTCATACATTTGGCAACAGTCTGTCCAGTACCTGCACATGTACCTTGAATACCAGTAGCCAACACTCACAACCATACCAATAGCCACCATTCACAACCACACCATACTCCTGTAATCTATCAGCACAGTATCAGCTTGCATTGCACTCCTGGTCTTGAGTCATATTGCCCACAGTGAGGGCAAGTTGTTTGCATAATCTGTCATTCCTCATTCAGGTCTGTGCAAATGGATGACATTAGCCATCTTCCATGCGGATGGTGCTGCCGCTTGGTGTGACTACAGTGTGTAATGCAGCTGGAAGCACATGGCTGAGTTCATGTAGGATGCAGACAGGGATGATATGATGTCCCATGGATACTTACATTTGTTGCCTTTCAGTAGGCAATATATACTTGCTCACTAGTGATGAGGGGAGGTGTGTGGATGCAGTACATATCCACCTATAGTGATGCTGAGCTGGGGGGGGGATGTTGCCCTATCCCTATCTACATCAGTTTGTGTACAGCTATGTTGTGTGTGTATGTGATTTAATTGGCCACCATTACATGTTGGGTTGGTATGTTGCCTCCGAGATTGCAGACATATGGGAAGATGGCCTTGTGATTGTCTCTGGTGGCTGTCTCCAATTTGTACTCATAGTTGGCCTTACAGTAATCCACCTGTGACCTTATATACTTGCTCAGACAATGGCTTACTTAATGCCAGGTTGGTTTCTGCCCCTAATTTTCCCTGTACAGCCACTATAGGAACCAAGTCTGTGGTTTGTGTAATGCTAGTGTCCAGCAAAGGGAATTACTCTATGTTGGTGAAGGCAAGTATGACAAGTAAGGTAATGCTGAGTCCATACAGCCATGTATGTGTTCAATCAGTTGTTTGTAGTGGGTATGGCAACAAGGTTATAACACAGTTGGACACCTCTCCAATTTAGTAATGCTAATCATGTTTATTGTACTAACCATGGTTGTGTCAGGACAATGCAACAACCAGTAGCTGTAGGAATGTCACTCTTTTGGGTGCACAGTAACTAAGATTACACACATGTACAACATGTACAGCTGTTTTAACTGATATTTTGCATCCCGTGTCTGTTTTCATGAGGTGGAAATATACACCCACTCATACTGACATGTGCATAGCTAATACCTCACATACATGTCTGTTCTAAGTCAGTATGGCACACTAAATTCACACTCTTGCTGTGCATTCATCCCTCTCAACCTGTTACAGCAGGACATCTGTAGGATGCCATGCCTACATGGGTGCAATGGGACACAATTAGTGACAGTGTCTCAATATTGCTGTAATATACTTCAGTCATTCAATAGCACAGTAGCCTTTGCACTGACAGGCATCCCCTGGAGGATGTCCAACAGTCATATGGCAGGGGAAAGGCTAGGAGGGTGGTATTGAGGGTAAGAATTGTTAATGTTGGCAGTATGAGTGGTATAGGGACCAGGCTAGCTGATATGATGGCCAGGGGATGGTTGATATATTGTGTGTGTGCTAGAGGCCACATGTAAGGGGATTATGGCTGGGTGTATGGTAGGCAGGTCACAATTGTACTACCAAAGTGTGGACTGGAGGTGGAAGGGGGTAGGGCTTCTGCTGAAAAAACAGTATGCCAAGAGTGTTTTTGGAGGATGACATAAATGTCTGATAGAATGATGCTTCTGAAGCTGTAAGCTGATGGTGTAATGATGACTGTCGTTAGTGCATATGCTATGCAAGCTGGTTGTGTGATGGATGAGAAAGAGAAATGTGATGTCAGTTGGGTGACATGGTGATGACTGTACCCAAGGGTGACAGACAATTGCAGCAGATGTCAATGAGCATGTTGGTGAAGGGAACAGAGGGGATACGGGATTGATGGATATATATATATATATATATATATATATATATATATATATATATATATATATATATATATAGTGTTAAAAGGAGTGGAGACAGTGAGATGGTAGTGGAGTTTGCAAAAAGGATGGACATGTCTGTGGTGAATATGCACTGTAACACGAGGAAAGAGCATAGGGTGACATACAAGAGTGGAGCAAGATGCACAGAGATGGAATATATGTAATGTAGGACAGACAGTTTGAAGGAAATTGGAGACTGTAAAGTGGTGACAGGGGAAAGTGTAGTTAGGCAGCAGAGAATGTTGGTATGCGAGATGATGTTGGTGATCAAGATGAGGAGGAGTGTGGGGTCAGCACTAAGGATCAAATGGTATGAATTTGAAAAGTGTGCTTGTGAGGTGGAGTTCAGGGAAGAGTTCAGACAGGCACTGGGTGGCAGTGACAATCTAACAAATATCTGGATAAGTACAGCAGAGCTGGTAAGGGAGACAGCTAGATGGGTGCTTGGGTTGACATGTGGAAGCAGTACAAGGACACCTGTTGGTGGACTGAGGAAGTACTAGACAGTATACAGAGACAGAGGTTGGGAAAAAGGAGTGGGATTGTCAGAGAGATGAGGAAAGTAGGCAGGAGTATGAGGAGGTGATGTGCATGGCAAAGAGAAAGGTGGCAAAGGCTGAAGATGGGCATATGAAGAGTTCAATGATAGGTTGGACACTAAGGAGGGATGAAAGGAATTGTACTGATTGGCTAGACTGATGCACTGAGCTAGGAAAGATGTGCAGCAGATAAGGGTGATAAAGGATGATGAGGTATATGTACTCACAAGCGAGGAGAGTGTGTTGAGCACATGGACAGTGTACTTTGAGAGGCTGATGAATGAAGAGAATGAGACAGAGAGGGTTGGATGACGTGGGTATGGTGAATCAGGAAGTGCAATGGCTTAACAAGGAGGATGTAAGGATAGCTATGAAGAGGATGAATACTGGCAAGCCTGTTGGTCCACATTACACACCTGTGGAAGCATGGTGTTGTTTAGGGGAAATGGCAGTGGCGTGATAACCAGACTGTTTACTGATGTCTTGGGAAGTGTCAGATTGCATGAGGAGTGGGGAGAAAGTGCTTGGGTACAGTGTTAAGAATGAGGTTGATGTGCAGAGCTGTGATAACTACAGAGGGATAACATTTACCAGTTACAGCATAAAGTTATGAGTAAGAGTAGTGGAAGCTAGATTACTCAGGGAGGTGAAGAGTACTGGTCAGCAGTATGCTGTCATGCATGGAAAAGTCACTACTGATGTGATGTTTGCTCTGAGACTGTTACTGGTAGAATACAGAGAAGGTCAGGAGTTGCTATGTGTCTCTCTGGACTTACAGAAAGCATATGACAGGATGGCTAGACAGGAGTTGATGTATTGTATGATGAAGTCATGAGTAGGAGAGATATATGTAAGAGTGGTACAGGATATGTGCAAGGGCAGTGTGGCAGCATTGAGGTCTGCATTGGGATTGACAGATGTGTGTAAGGTGGAGGTGGGATGACATCAGGGATCAGCTGTGAGCCCTTTCTGATTTGCAATGGTGATGGACATGTTGTCAGACAAGATCATACGGGAGTCCCCATTGACTATAACTTGTGATCTGTATTGAGAGTAGGGAACAGCTTTTGGAGACCCTGTAGAGGTGGACATATGCTCTATAGAGGAGAGGAATGAAGGTCAGCAGCACTAGGTCAGAATATCTGTGTGAATGAGAGGAAGGATAGTGGAATGTTGAGGGTGCATGGAGTACAGTTGGCAAAAGTAGATGTGTTCAAATGATTGGGAATCAACATTTTAGACTAATGAGGACTATGGAGGATAGGTGTAGAAGAGAATACAGACAGGATGGAGAGGGTGGAGAAGAGTGTCAGGAGTGATATGTAACAGAAGAGTACCAGTAAACGTGATATGTAAGGTCTACAAGAGGGTGGAGACAGTGGCATTGACAATGAAGCAGGGGTCAGAGCTGCACATTGCAGAGTTACAGATGTTATGATTTGCACTGAATGTGACATGGGTGCATAGGTTTAGCAATGTGTATATAGCAGACTCAGGCCATGTTGGATGGATATGAGACAGTGTTGGAGAGGCAGCATTACATCAGTTTGGACATGTGCTGAGAAGGGGTGCTGAGTATATTGAGAAAAGGATGGTAAGGATGTAGCTGCCAGGTAAGAGGAAGAGAGGAAGGCCTCAGATAAGGTTTCTGGATATGGTGAGAGAGGACATGCAGGTGGTTGGTGTGAGAGAGCAAGATTCAGAGGCTAGGCAGAAATGGCAAAAGATGATCCACTGTGGCAATCCTGAATGTGGAAAAGTCAGCAAACAACGATGGGAAATGTTGTAATGTCAGTCTTCACAGATTTGGCAAGGATTTGACTGACATAACACAGCTTTACGGGTAAAGGACTACAAATATGAGGCACACATATGGTCAGTTTGCAGAACACTGGACAGTTGAATGGTATGAGCTCAGTATATAACATGCAGTTCAACACACACAACTGCAGCAATACTTTGCTCTGCACATGCTCTGTATAACTATACTGGCCTAGTCACTGCAGACAGAGCCACATGCTATGGCCATCAGTGCTGTTCAGCAGTACATTAGTACAGCAAGTCTTGTTCAGATATATGCTTTCAAACCTCTATTTCCATTGTTACAGACCACCTACTGCATTCAGTTACATGCTTCCTTGTTTCACATACCTTTTTTGTTTTCTGGATATTTTACAGATATATCCTTTCTAATTTTTTTCTCACACTACTTCAGCTTTGCACTGATGGACTGTTAATGACAGAGGTGGTTTGAATAAATGGTAACTTGCCTTTTATAGGTAATGCTCATGATCATGTGATGGTCTGAGCACCAATTGGTGTTCCCCAGTTACTGATTACATGCACAAGAGCTGTGTAGTTATTCCATTAGCCAATGTCATGGCAACACACTCCTGTAAGTGAGTACTCCATGAGGGCATTGGCCCTTTCCCTTACCTGTGAGGAAGAGATCCTGGAAGTGTGTGACCTAATACCCTTTACAGAAAGACCTGTGGAGAGAAGCCAACTAAATGGTGGAGAAGATTCAAGACTTAGGGTCAGAATGGGAGTATTGCTGTTATATGTTTTGAATACTGCTTGTTTAATAGGGTTTGTCCGAACATGCTACTTCTGCATGGGTTTCAGTCTGACAAAGTTCTGTGTCTGCACAGCTCTCAACTGTAGGGCTATCCACATAATGGCCAGAGGTTTGCCTGTTATGTTTGGTCTGTTCCCCAGACAAATGTTGTCCTTGGAAAATCAATAGCATACTCTGGTGATTGCAATCAGTACATGCCAACATCCATTTGTGTTTCAGACTTTATATCCCTCAAAAAAGATATGATACAACAAACCCTGTAACACCAGCAATTTTCTCAGTGTATAACAGCAATATTTCAAGTATGGCCATGATTTTGGGCCTCAGTCCCAAATTATGTCAGGCTTGGTACAGATGCCATACAGTAGGAGGTTGATAGATAGGGTCTACCATTATTTTGTTCTGTCATTCCTGCTGAGGGGAAAGGGTGGACAACACGTGGGACTCTGTATATTCAAGAGGTTGGTGTATGGAGAATGCTCTTAGATGCCTTTGTCATCATCATCATCTTTCGGCTTTTTCCATTAGGGGTCGCCACAGCAGATCATCTCTTTCCATTTGTTCCTATCCTCTGCATCTTGCTCTGTCACACCAACCACCTGCATGTCCTCTCTCACCACATCCATAAACCTTATCTTAAGCCTTCCTCTTTTCCTCTTACCTGGCAGCTCCATCCTTAACATCTTTTTCCCAATATACCCATCATCCCTCCTTAGCACATGTCCAAACCAACACAATATCGTCTCTCTTGCTTTGTCTCCAAACTGTCCAACATGAGCTGACCCTCTAATATACTGATTCCTAATCCTATCCATCCTAGTCACACCGAGTGCAAATCTTAACATCTTTAACTCTGCCACATCCAGCTCTGACTCCTGCCTTTTTGTCAAAGCCACTGTCTCCAACCCATATAACATAGCTGGTCTCACTACACTCTTGTAGACCTTCCCTTTCACTCTTACTGGTACCTGTCTGTCACAAATCACTCCTGACACTCTTCTCCACCCATTCCACCCTGCCTGTACTCTCTTCTTCACCTCTCTTCCACATTCCCCATTACTCTGAACTGTTGATCCCAAGTACTTAAACTCGTCCACCTTTACCAACTCTACTCCCTGCATCCTCACCATTCCTCTACCCTCCCTCTCATTTACACACATATATTCTGTCTTAACCCTGCTGACCTTCATTCCTCTGCTCTCTAGAGCATATATCCACCTCTCCAAGGTCTCCTCAACCTGATTCCTACTCTCACTACAGATCACAATGTCATCTGCAAACATCATAGTCCAAGGGGCCTCCTGTCTGATCTCATCTGTCAACCTGTCCATCACCACTGCAAATAAGAAAGGACTCAAAGCTGATACTTGATGTAATCCCACCTCCACCTTAAATGGATCGGTCACTCCCACTGCAGTCCTCACCACTGTCACACTACCGTCGTAGATATCCTGTACCACTCTTACATACTTCTCTGCCACTCCTGACTTCCTCATACAATACCACAACTCTTCTTTAGGCACCCTGCCATATGCTTTCTCCAAGTCTACAAAGACACAATGCAACTCCTTCTGACCTTCTCTGTATTTCTCCAATAACACTCTCAGAGCAAACATTGCATCTGTAGTGCTCTTGCCTGGCATGAAACCATACTGCTGATCACTAATCATCACCTCCCTTCTTAACCTAGCTTCTACTACTCTTTCCCATAACTTCAAGCTGTGACTGATCAATTTTATCCCTCTGTAGTTACTGCAGCTCTGCACATCACCCTTATTCTTAAAGATAGGTACCAAAACACTTTTTCTCTACTCCTCAGGCATCCTCTGACTTTTGAAAATTTCATTAAACAATCTAGTTAAAAATTCCACTGCCATTTCTCCTAAGCACCTCCATGCTTCCATTGGGATGTCATCTGGGCCAACAGCCTTTCCATTCTTCATCCTCTTCATAGCTGTCCTTACTTCCTCCTTGCTAATCTGTTTCACTTCCTGATTCACTATCCCCACATCATCCAACCTTCTCTCTCTCTCATTCTCTTCATTCATCAGCCTCTCAAAATACTCTTTCCATCTACTCAACACACTCTCCTCTCTTGTGAGCACCTTTCCCTCACTATCCTTTATCACCCTTACTTGCTGCACATCTTTCCCAGCTCTGTCCCTCTGTCTAGCCAATCGGTACAGGTCCTTTTCTCCCTCTTTAGTGTCCAATCTCTCATACAACTCTCCATAAGCCTTATCCTTAGCTTTCGCCACCTCTCTCTTTGCCATGCGCCTCATCTCCTTATACTCATGTGTACTTTCTTCATCTCTTTGACAATCCCACTTCTTCTTCGCCAGCCTCTTCCTCTGTATACTCTCCTGCATTTCCTCATTCCACCACCAGGTCTCCTTGTCCTCCTTCCTCTGTCCAGATGTCACACCAAGCACCTTTCTAGCAGTCTCCCTTACTAGTTCTGCTGTAGTACCCAGCTATTCAGTAACTCTCCACTGCCTCCCAGTACCTGTCTTAACTCTTCCCTAAACTCCACTTCACAATCACCCTTTTTAACTTCCAAAATTTAATCCTTGGCACTGCTTTCACACTCATCCTCCTCTTCTTGATCACCAATGTCATCCTACAGACCACCATTCTATGCTGCTTAACTACACTTTCCCCTGCCACCACTTTACAGTCTCCAATCTCCTTCAGACTGGCCCTCCTACATAGGATATAATCCACCTGTGTGCATCTTCCTCCACTCTTGTATGTCACCCTATGCTCCTCCCTCTTCTTAAAATACGTATTCACCACAGCCATGTCCATCCTTTTCGCAAAATCCACAATCATCTGACCTTCTGCATTCCTCTCCTTAACACCATATCTACCCATCACTTCCTCATCCCCTCTGTTCACTTCACCAACATGCCCATTAAAGTCCACGCCGATCACTAGTCTCTTACCCTTGGGTACACTCACCACAACTTCATCCAACTCACTCCAAAATTTCTCATTCTCATCCATCGCACACCCAACTTGTGGAGCATATGCACTAACAACATTCATCATTACACCATCAATTTCGAGCTTCATAAACATCACTCTGTCAGACACTCTCTTCACGTCTAAAACACTCTTGGCATATTGTTCCTTTAGTATAACCCCTACCCCATTTCTCCTGCCATCCACACCATGATAGAACAATTTGAACATATTTTATATGGGGGAGAGTAACAAGGGTTTAAAACTAGGCTGTTAGAACATGTGAAACATATTACTGATGAGGAAGAAGACCGTTCTATAGCTGTACATTTCAATAATTCTCACCATGGGGGTAGTAGTCATGAAAGCAGATTTGTTATGTACAGAATCTTTTTAAATTCTTAAATGTGATACTTTTTCCCCTAGGCAGTTGAATGTGTAGTGTAATTGGAGGCTGTGTATATACATGTAATTAAGTGTAGTGGGTTACAAGGTACTGCTTTGGAAAAAGTCTGTTTCTCAGTTTGGTCAGACAATCATAAAAGAACAATTATGTACAGAATCAATGTATGTTTTTAAATGTGATACTTTATCTCCTATGCGGTTGACCGAGGAGTGTAATAGGAGGCTGTGTATTTAAGAACACTAAAGTGTTAATTGCTTCTTCTAATTAAGGCAAGTATTTCTTGTAATGTGTTACTCCCTGAAGGCTTTGGCAAAAACATCAGAGTAAAATGAACATGTGTGAATTACTGGCTGTTTGTATTTTTGCTTATTATCTTCACTCATTGTAGTTGTGTTGCTAAGAGATCACTGTATATGTCTGGCCATTGTGTATCGCCTATCATGGTTTTGTAGCAGCACACTGTTCACTTATTATTTGGACTGGGGGGGACAGATATGAGTGTCATGGGTCCTTTCATATCCAACTGTGCATGCTGCCCCAGTTTGGGTGGTCTATCAGCAGCATATGTTTGTATGTGCATTTAGAGACATGTATGCGTATATATATATATATATATATATATATATATATATATATATATATATATATATATGTATATATATATATTTTTTTTCATATACACATATATATATATATATATATATATATATATATGTGTGTGTGTACACATTAGTATTTCTTGGTAATATAATCTGTATATTGTTATACATATATATGTATCTCCACACATATCTGTCTATATATGTAAATATTATTATGTTTATAGATATATTTGCAGATAACAATCATTCCTGATTGCACAGTATCTTTCCTATTGTAAACTGACTGTACTGCATGATATATTGTAAAAAAAATCCTAACATCTCACAGCTAAGATGGCCTAGTGGAAAATTGCTGTGGATATGGTGTATAGCATTCTGGGTTCAAGACTAAGCACAGCTGATTATTTTGTTGCTGGCCAGAAGCTGGGATGCTGGATACAGAGTGATTAAAGCACTTTTAAGCAGTTGTAAGTGGGTTTGCGTGGGTTTGCGTGGCGCTAAGTGGCAGTAAAACAGGGTTAAACTGATAGGTGCTTAAACTGTGTAGGCTTCACTTACCGATGCTTAGCAGTGCGCAAATATTTCACATTTTAGCAATGTGTAAACCTGCTAAGTATAGCTCAACCCTGGTAACCGTTGCTCACATTCCAGTCTCATAAAATGGCAGAGTAATGACATCATGTAATAAGTTTATTTAATATCTTGTACATAACATGCTTTTATATGCTCTCATTACAGTAGCAAGGTGCATGAATATACTGTACAGGACACTTGGGTATACATGGGTAGTATCACTTTTTTTATTTACCAAACAGGAGAGGACCCAGGACCAATCTCAGCGGAGCTCCACACATAACTGGGTGGCAGTCTCACTTGGGCTCATCTACTTTCACACTGTGGGTTCTATCTGTGAGACAGTTTTCAAACCACCTACTGTTGTAGGAGTTGATGCATAGCTTAGTGAGTTTATCCATGAACCCTGAGTGGCCAGATTGAGGTAGGCTGTATGAACCACCTTGCCTTCATCCACAGCTCTAGTGACTGACTCAAAGAAGTTGACCAGGTTGATTGAACAGGCATGATCTACCCTTCACAAAAGGAAACTGTGTGGGATCCTGAGTCTGGAGATTCCCATATCCCTGTTTCTTACGTCCATGATGATGTGTTCCATAGCTTTGCATGACAGCCTTGTCAGGCTAATGGGGCGATACTTCCCAGGGTCTTTAGCCACTCCTCCTGTGTGGAGAGGGATAACTGTAGCAGTGCACCAGTCAGTAGGGACAAAGCCTGAGGTGAGGCTGTGATTGAACAGGGCACAGGTGAGGTGCCAGTTCACTCTGTAGTTCATGCAGAAGACAGCCAGGGATATTGCCAGGTCAAATAGAAGCTTTATTTTTGGCCTTGGACAGTGGTGTGTTAACCAAAGCAGCAGTGCTACTGGTTGCCTGGCAGTGTACTGGTATTGTGATTGCTCCTTTGGGGGTGAGGAGAGGGATAAAGTTTACACTGAATCTGTGTGCCAGTATATTGGCAATATCTGTTGCCTCAGTATAGGAGTTAACATTGTGCAGTAGCTCAGAGCACATGTTGGCATTGCCATGGAGATTCTTTACATAACTATAGGAGGCCTTGTGGATATCTTTACTGTGTGCTGCAATTCTGGTTTTGCAGCTAGCTTTAGAGTATTTGATGAGGAATCCCATATTTTTGTTGGGGCTGATAATGGTGGTTTTCCAGTCTTGGGACCTCACCTTATTCCATATCAGTTTCCTCCTTGTGTTGTAGAGTTTTTGAGCAGGGGACCACCAGATTGGCTTCCTTTTTCTGGAGGGGAATGTCTTGTTTCTATTGGGTATGGCAGAATCCATGCATTTGTGTATGTGTTTGTACTGCATTGGTGTGTGTTTGGAGGTGATGCAACTAGTCTCCATTTGCATGGGTGCTGTGAAGTTAGCCACCTCTGATCTTTGGAGGCCAAAGTTAGCTTTGGAATGGTTTTTCATGGTGGTTACCTTTGCAGAGGGGTGGGAGGGATGTGGATTTCTAAGGTGATGACATTGTGGTCAGATCTAACCTTGGCGGAGTTGACTATTGGTGTATAGAAACAGTCACCCATATTAGTACTGACTAGGTCAATTATGTTGCTACCTGTAGTGGGTGAAGAAATTAGCTGGTCCAGGCCATTGGAATGAATGCATTCCAGGTAACATTGGGCAAGTGCATTGATACATGGGAAGCTGTCACAGTTAATGGAGAGTTAGTCGAGGTCATCCAGTATGACAGTGTTAGGTTGTACAGTAATATTCCCAAGTGTGCTTAGGAACATGGGGCTTGATTCTTGGGACATGGTTGGGGACCTATAGCAGGCTATGACTTGAATTACTGTCTTACTCTATGTTAGCTACACCTGCAATATTTGTGATGCATTATGTTGGGCTACCCATGTGTGGACATGTGTGCATCCTTTGTGAATAAGGAGTGCTTCGAGTGAGTGCCTTTTGAAATTTAGACTTCTAGTGTTGAGCAGCATGACCCTCAGATTGCATTTGTTTGTAGCTGTTATATATTTAAGTATATTTATGTATATTTATGTATATTTATGCATACATATATATATATATATATATGTGTGTGTGTGTGTGTGTGTGTGTGTGTGTATGTATTTATATACTTTTCTATATATATGTGTATGTATATATGTATATATTTTACATGTATATCTCTATAGATATATTTTGTGTCTATATTTGTCCACATATATGCATCGCCATACATAAATACATGTATATATAGAAAACCTGTCTGATTCTACAGAATCTTTTTCCTACTGTTGAATGACTCTACTAACTGATACTTTTGGAAAAGCATCAGTATTTTGTAGAGCTCACATGGTGCAGTGGTACATTGCTCTGACTATGGTGTACAGGACCCTGGGTCCAAGACTTGGCAGGATTGGTACTTTTGTTGCAAGGCAGAACAGTTGCTGCTAGAGACAGAGGGATAAGGGCAATATATGAAATAGTTCCCTATTTGGGCCTATTGACCCCCATTTTGACATCCTTTAGACAGATTTGTTACAGTAAGAGGTTTGGGGTATGGATCTGATGTGCAACTCCAATACAAATATATGCAAACATATATCTATATGGATATACATATATATGGATATACATATATATATATATATATATATATATATATATATATATATATATATATATATATATATATATGTCTCTCTCTCTCTCTCTATATATATATATATATATATATATATATATATATATATATATATATATATTTATGTATATCTATATATTTTTATGTACACAGATATATCTGTATGTATTGATTTACTTTTTTATCTATACATGTATTTCTAAATGTATATATTTCAATGTATATCTCTACATAAATTATGCATTTATTTGTCCATGTATATATGCATCTCCATTCACATATGCATTTGTGTGTATATATATATATATATATATATATATATATATATATATATGCAAAACATGACTAATTCTACAGAATCATTTCCATACTGTTGAATGACTCTACTGAATGATATGTTTGAAAACCATTACACATATTTGCAGCTCAGATGGCTTAGTGGTAGTTTGCTGTGGCTATGGTGTGCAGGGTCCTGGTTTCAGGACATGCAAGGGCTGATTATTTTGTTGCTGGGCAGAACAAGGGCTGTTGGATACAGAGTGATTAAGGCATTTTAAGCAGTTGTAAGCGGGCTTGTATGGGTTTTCGCTGAACTAAGCGAAGGTTATGTCCACTTAAACCCGTGCTCATTTTAAATAAAGATAAAAACCCATGCTCATTTTAAATAAAGAAAAGAAAAAAAAAGGGAGACAGGAAAGTGGTGAAATGCAGACAAGCAGGAGAAAATCAAAATAAGAGTCAGCTAGGGATGTGCAGGACAGGTGTGGGAAAGGGCCATAGCTCTACATTTTTTTGACAGCAACAGCTGATATGACTGTGGGCAATTTGGAATTCAGAGCCTCACACCCCACAGGGAGAGGTGTAGGTGACATACAATAATGATAATTAGTGGGATAGATTGAGTAAGGGGACCGTGTCTCTGGGTGAAATTCAGAGCTATGTATGGGACATAATTACTTTTGGGACAGATGCCCTTTCTTTTTTTTAAAGTGATAGTTGGATGTTGGGGAAGGAGTGTAGGTAATTGTGGGTAAGAACATTTGGTAAGAGAGGTTGCATTTGTAGACAGATAAGACACACAAGACAGCAGACGGGGTGGTGTCTGACACATGGGAGATAGATACCTTGGACAGGGAGGGTGTTTGGGAATCGAATTCCCATGAGCCCCCTAGATGGTATTAGTGGGACTGAAGTCCCCACCCAATGGCAGTCACCACTACTCCTTCACGGCCACAAAGGTGGCTGTGCTTGGGGCTGAGCTGGAGGGGCTGGCTGTCCCTCAAGCTGCACCAGTCTGCCCTCCACCTGGCGCAGTCATTCATCCAGCTCCGACTGGAGGACACTGCGCACCATGCCACAGACCTTATGCGGGGTGACAAGATCCTCACCACACCCACGTGCAGGGGGAGCATGAGCCCTGTCCCCTGCAGTGGTTCCACCCGAGGGTGGTGCAGGACCAGCAGATGAGGGAGGTTCGGGTTGTATCCCAGACGTGCTGGGACCTGGTGCCTTGGCCAGGTGGGGTGAGAGACGTGTATCCACTGGGACTGGCCTTCCTGAACATGCTATGTAGTGAAAATTAACATTTCAACATTAGTCAAAACAGCATGCATGAGTGTTCCAGTTGACCCAGAACAATGGAACTGTAACAGTGGCATGGCAGACAGAACACATACAGAAATAGAATGGCAGTCAGGATTGCAACATCATGCTGGTTATATTTATGGCAACAAGCTAACAACAATGGTTATTCAAAAAGGTATGCTAGTATGCATACAGGTTGAAATATAATAACCAAAATGGAACAAAGGTCCCAACAGTAAGTTTTGGTAACAACATAACCATATTACATTTTGTGCAACTATTGGAGCAGATGAGTGGTGGGGGAAGAGAAAATAATTCCATTGACAACTGCATTCACTGATACTTCTCAATACACAACTGTCCAATACTCTACAGTTCTGCCCTCCCTTAACCTCTACCTGGGCAATGGAGCTACTACAGCACATACACACCTGTACATATGTGCACCTGGAGTGCTATGGGGCAAGGTATGACAACTCTATGTACAAAAGTATAGGGGACTCATACCTGTCATACTTACTGGTACAAGTAACAATGTGTTCCCTGTCCTGCTGTTCTGTAAGTGTGCTTTTGGCATACTTGTACTGTGATGTTATCTGGGTGCAGGTTTTTTGGCAACAGGGGAAACCATCTGTGACACGGTGACACTTGAGAGGCTTGTTTTGGCCAGACTGCAAAGTGTAGATGGCTAGCCTGCTTCTATTTGTAGGACTGGGGCTGCTCAACAGAACATTTGTACACCTTTCATACATATACCCATCATACCGCTTCTGCAAATACTTCTTTACCTGTGGGGAAAATATCTGTTCACAATAAATTACTGTTTCTACCAATATTCAAGTTTACAGCTGTAGAACTAGAAAGGCATGTTAGTAGCAGTCCCTGGATTCGAACTGTGATGTGTGTGTGTGCAAAAGGAAACTACAGACCTAGTTGTTATCAGACTGAGCTACTGGTGTCTGCTATTTGAGTGATTTTTGTCTAGTACATACTTTTCTACACATTCTACTTTTTTATCAAATGTCTTTTTATTTGTTTTCCATAATAACTACAACAAAAATCAGAGCAAAAAACTGTTGATGTTACTGTTTACATAATATGAGCAGATTTTTTAAAACTAGACATTTGGACATTTTAATAAAACATACTTCAATTTAGAATCAAGTCAACACACTCTACTTGTGTGGTCTGCACCTGTTAGTATCGCACACATTCCTGTACATTCAGATTACATACAGCTGTAATGCAATGCAGAAGTTAACACAAGGCAATGCTGGCAGGAACACAGTACAACACATTATTGAAGAAAATATTTACTTTTGCATTTTGTCAGTTATTTGAGATCCACATTCTGAACTATGCAGACAAACAGTGCTACATCACTTCACCTCAGTTACTGCATGCTGCAGCAACTACACAATTGTACTTTTCAGATACAAGACAAATGAAAGACAACAGTTTGTGGTAGTCAGCTTTATTATTTTTGACATAACAACACTTTCTATAACTGAAAAATTCATGGTTACTATTCCTGCATGATCTGCACAGGACTGCTTCTCATTTGTAACTATTACAGTAGCCCTGACACAGCAGTTTATTAGCAGGTTCTTTCAGACAGCCTAATACATATCCTACTCTTCCTCTCCTCAGCTGTACCTTGTTTGGTACATAACTCTGTATTACGCAGCAGCTGGCACTACTGAGTTCTAACACTGACAGCCTGACACATGCATTTATTCAGTACAGTTAGAGCACAATTATATATACAGACAGTACTACCTTTACTGTTTCTGATTTATTACAGCAGATATCATGAATATTTATGTAACCACCAAACTCTCGGAGCAGTCGGAACAAGCGCTGCACATTGCCATCAGTGTTCGCAGCCCTCTCAGCGGCAGCTGTATGGGGAAAGAACAGACATTAAGCACACCTGTGCAGTAACATATACATTTTTAAATAATTATTTACAAATACACAGACTGGATGCTTACAAACTTCTGGGACCTCCTCCACTCGTGCCTGTTGGATCCACTGGGCCAAGAGCTCACCCCTCCTATGCTTTAGTTCATCATACTGATGATGCACCTGCTCACCAGTTTGGGGAATGCCAGTGTCCCTGGTGAGATCATGTGCCAGATGGTCCCAGCCCTCCACTTTGTACTGGGAGGCCTGGTACTGGCCCTGCAGCAGTCTAGCTTCATGGTCTTTGATAAGGAGTCCAGCCATGACCCTGGACTCCTGGATGCCCCAGCATTGTGCCCGAAAGCAAAACCCTCTCTTATGCCTGACATTGTTGCTGCCCTGATCAGACTCAAAGAGATATGGCTGTATTCCTGCCTGTGCGGTTTAAATAAGGCCATTTTCCCTCACTTTTCTGTGACTGGCTGATTTTCAAATATGCTAAGATATGCTTAGCTCCGCTCATATCCACTTAGCAAGGCGTAAACCAGCTAAGCAAAGCTCACAGTTGCTAAGGATTGCTTATATTTTCATGCTTAAGCAATCCTTAGCTAGTTTCAGCAGATCTGCAGCAGGCTTAGCTGGCCACAAATAATTATTTAAAAAAAAAAACGAACATTTTTTTTTATATTTCCATATGGCATTTTCCCAGCCCTACACTACCATAAGTGAGGCACATGACTTACAAATATCATTCCACACATAAAATATATTGGCCAGAGCTGGGATTTGAACTGTGCATGTCTTATACGCTAAACCGCTCACCACTACACTACATCAGCAAGGAGGATTTCTCCTTCACATTTCTATTTGACTCTCATACAGCATTTAAGCTGAGTTGAGCAAAGCATTGCGGCACACAAACCCGCTGCGCTATGCTTAAACTTTCTTTTTTTATTGTAAAAAAATAAAAAATAAATATTAAATTATCACATATATTTATCTGCAGGTTGCAGGCATATGGGTCAGGGATCTGGCCATTCTGGGGACAGTCATGTACTGTGCGGGTGACGTCTTAGGGCTTGTGTGCCTACATTTTTTTTTTCTTATTTCAGTGTCGATGGACACTGATATGCTCAGTTTTATATTTTAGTGTCCACGGACACTGAAATGATGCATGACATTAGAGCCAGGCTCTAATATTATGCTACTTCCTTATTTGAAAGTCCTGTATGGCACTTCCTGAGTGCAGGGGGCATGTTTAAGTGTCCGTGCAGGACTTATACATGCCCCCTGCACTCGTACATGGATCGCGTAGATGTAGGAATGCAGCAGCGCACCCTCATTAATATGTAGGGCACGCTGCTGCTGTATTGCGACACAGAACAGTCTGCACAAGAATAGACTATTCTTGCACGGACTGTTTATGAATTCAGGGGACTAAGTTGTTTAAAGCTTTGATGCTCTTAATTTCAACTCATTGGTAATGGAAATAGCATCATGTAATCCTGGGAAGTTCATAGCATCCAGTCTCAGTTGCCAAAGCATTTCATGATGTAATAATTGATTTTTCCAGTCCCCAGAAAAAGCTGCAACATTACTTTTCTTTAGGATACAAAACATGAATATAGAGAAATTGTGGCAGCCAGCAGCATGTTTGGCCAACACAGTCTTGTCATACTTTCTCAAAATGATGTGCATGTGCTGGTAAATTATTTTATTAAAATTATCAGTTTTTCCAATATAAAATGCTTGACATGTACAGCACCTAGCCATGTACACAGCCCTGATGGTCACACAATGATAATTTTAATAAACTCTTCCAGTGAGAGTTTAACTATTGGACAAATGTAGTATTTGGCATTCAGACTGGGAAAGACTCATGATTGGTTCTTTTTTCACATTTCATTTGCATTTTTTATCTTATTGATGTATATTTCTTGAAACTGGTTGATTTTGTTATGGGGGGGGGGGGGGTTAACCACAATTTTTAAAGCTTTCCCTTTTAGTTTTACTCATGGTTCTGCAAATGTCTTATTGACAACAATAGTTAATGTGTGGTTTTTAATGTGGATTTTAATGTGGACCTTTATTAAACTTCCACTTTTGAATGGTAACTGGTCATTTTGCTATTTGTTTGGTGTACTTTCCAGTGCCGGTTTGGAAGTTGTTTTTTCATTTTAATGGTTTTACAGAAGGTTCCCAGTACAGATCTTCCTCTGAGGCTACTACCATGTTCAATGTATTACCTTTGAAAGTTCTGCATAGTTAAAACCAAAAGAAAATTGAAGGAAAGGGTAACAGCTTAACAGAGCTATCAAAAATAAAGACATGAGAAATCTTCTTCTTCTTTCGGCTTTTCCCAGTTAGGGGTCCCCACAGCGGATCACCTGTCCACTCATGATTGGCAGTGGAGTTTTACGGTGTCGAGTTGCCAGCCCGGCACCCAACCTTCCAGAGAAGGCACACACATGCACAAACTCACACCTAGGGCCAATTTAGAGTGTCCAATCCACCTATAGCATCTCTTTGGGATGTGGGAGGAAACTAGAGCACCCAGAGGAAACCCACGCGACCACAAGGAGGACATGTAGACTCCGCACAGAAGGCACCCCAGCCGAGGATAGAACCAGAGAACCTCTTGCTGTGAGGTTGCAATGCTAACCACTGCATTACTGCGGCCGCCCCAAAGACATGAGAAATACATTAAATAAATGTACACACTTCAAGAATTTTAAAAGATTCATCTCTTTTTGTGTTGGAAAAAGTAGTTACTGACAAAATAGACTGTGGTTTCAATGGAATTCTATAAAGAAAAAAAAAATTTAGCATTTCAGTATAAATCTTTTCACATACCTTGTTTGAATAACAATGTGAATGCAACTTTTTTTAATAAGACATCTTCAATATTGAAGGTGCTAATAATATTAATTTTGTTACAATGTTTTGATTGGCTAGAATGTGATGATGCAATGAGATGTGTTAGTATTTGCTCAACCAAGTTTTATTAGTTGACTAATGAAGTTCATATGATCCACACTGAACAAAAACTTTTACCTTGTTTTGTAGTCAATACACGTTAGTGGAGGTTCAAGCATGTAGACTTCTTTACATTTGTTTTACACATTCAACATATTTGAATATCTGGTTTTCGGTTAATAAATTATTTCAATATAGATGCCAAGATTTACCTCTCAAGTTTCGATTAATGAAATTCTTGAGGTGAATATCTTAAAATCTGTATCTAGAACTTATAGCAGCTGGGTCATGATTACAGACCTGATCTTAATCCTCTATATAATGTTTATATGAATGTGCAAACTGAAGCCACTACTGTAGGAACAGGATGCTTAACCTTATCAATGAAAAACTAAAACCACTACTGGAAAAAACAGGATGCTTATTCTTATCGATAAGTAACTGAAGCCATTATTGTAGGAACAGGATGCTTATCCAGGTTCATATTATAAGCATGAAAACTGAATCACACAAACACGTATTGAGCGACACGTAAAGAGCAAAAATTCACAAAATCGAAGGTATGAACGGATACTGCCATAGGGAATTCTTCCCTTTGTTTCAATGGAGTGCGATCTTGGAGTTGGTATATTTAAGTAGGGGGATGAAGTGGTGCAGGGGGGCTTCTCCCCCGCATGCAACAGTTAGTGACAGTATTTCTTTGTTGGTTTTGTCATGTTTGGGATTCGATGTTTTGAGCTTTTGCCCTTTACGTGTCACTCAATACGTGTTTGCGCGATTCAGTTTTCGTGCTTATAATATGAACCCGCCTATCCCTATCAATGAGTAACCCAACGCCATTATTGAAGGAACAGGATGCTTATCCTTATCGATGAGTAAATTAAGTCACTAATGAATGAAGAGGATGTTTATCTTATGAATGAGTAATTGAAGCCGCTACTGAAGGAAGAGGATGCTTATCCTTATCAGTGAGTAACTGAAGCCATTACTGTAGGAACAGGATGCTTATCCTTAACAATGAATAACTGCAGCCACTACTGAAGGAACAGGATGCTTATCCTTATCAATGGGTAACTGAAGCCACTACTGAAGGAACAGGATGTATATAACATTGAGTAACTGAAGCTACTACTGTAGGCACAGGATGTTTATCCTTATCAATGAGTAACTGAAGGTACTACTGTAGGAATAGGATGCTTATCCTTATCAATGAATAACTGAAGCCGCTACTGAAGGAAGAGGATGCTTATCCTTATCAATGAGTGACTGAAGCCATTACTTTAGGAATAGGATGCTTATCCTTAACAATGAATAACTGCAGCCACTACTGAAGGAACAAGATGCTTATCCTTATCGATAAGTAACTGAAGCCACTACTGAGGGAACATGATGCTTATCCTTATCAAATCCTTATCAATGGGTAACTGAAGCCACTACTGAAGGAACAGGATGTATATCCTTAAGACTGAGTAACTGAAGCCACTACTGAAGGAACAGGATGTTTATCCTTATCAATGAGTAACTGAAGCCATTATTGAAGGAACATGATATCGATCCTTATCAATAAATAACTGAAACCACTACTGAAGGAACAGGATGATTATCCTTATCAATGAGTAACTAAAGCCAGTACTGAAGGAACAGGATGATTATCCTTAACAATGAATAACTGAAGCCACTACTGAAGGAACATGATGCCTCTCCTTATTGATGAGTGACTGAAGCCATTATTGAAGGAACAGGATGCTTATCCTTCTCGATGAGTAACTGAAGCCACTACTGAAGGAACAAGATGCTTATCCTTAACAATGAATACCTGATGTCACTACTGAAGGAAAATGATGCTTATCCTTATCGATGAGTAACTGAAACCACTACTGAAGGAACAGGATGCTTATCCTTATCAATGAGTAACTAAAGCCAGTATTGAAGGAACAGGATGATTATCCTTAACAATGAATAACTGAAGCCACTACTGAAGGAACATGATGCCTCTCCTTATTGATGAGTGACTGAAGCCATTATTGAAGGAACAGGATGCTTATCCTTCTCAAAGAGTAACTGAAGCCACTACTGAAGGAACAAGATGCTTATCCTTAACAATGAATACCTGATGTCACTACTGAAGGAAAATGATGCTTATTCTTATCAATGAGTAACTGAAACCACTACTGAAGGAACAGGATGCATATCCTTACTGATGAGTAACTAAAGCCACTACTGAAGGAATAGGATGTTTATCCTTATCAATGAGTAACTCAGGCCACTATTGTAGGAACAGGAAGCTTATCCTTAACAATGAATAACTGAGGTCACTACTGAAGGAAAATGATGCTTATCCTTATCGATGAGTAACTGAAGCCACAACTGAAGGAACAGGATGCATATCCTTATCGATGAGAAACTAAAGCCACTACTGAAGTAACATGAAGCTTATCCGTATCAATGAGTAATTGAAACCAATACTGAAGAAACAGGATGCTTATTCTTATCAATAAGTAACTGAAGGCATTATTGTAAGAACAGGATGCTTATCCTTATCGATGAGTAACTGAAGCTACTATGAAGTAACAGGATGTTTATCATTATCAATGAGTAACTGAAGCTAATACTGCAGGAACAGGATGTTTATCCTTATCAATGAGTAACTGAAGCTAATACTGAAGCAACAGGATGCTTATCCTTAAGATTGAGTAACTGAAGTCACTACAGAAGGAACATGATACTTATCCTTATCAATGTGTAACTGAAGCCACTAATGAAGGAAGGGAATGTTTATCTTATCAATGAGCTTCTAAAGCCATTACTAGAGAAACGGGATGCTTATCCTTATCAATGAGTAACTGAAGCCATTATTGAAGGAACATGATATTGATCCTTATCAATTAATAACTGAAACCACTACTGAAAGAACAGGATGCTTATCCTTATTAATGAGTAACTGAAGCTAATACTGAAGGAACAGGATGCTTATCCTTATCAACGAGTAACTGAAGCCATTATTGAAGGAACATGATATCGATCCTTATCAATAAATAACTGAAACCACTACTGAAGGAACAGGATGCTTATCCTTATCAATGAGTAACTAAAGCCAGTACTGAAGGAACAGGATGATTATCCTTAACAATGAATAACTGAAGCCACTACTGAAGGAACATGATGCCTCTACTTATTGATGAGTGACTGAAGCCATTATTGAAGGAACAGGATGCTTATCCTTCTCAAAGAGTAACTGAAGCCACTACTGAAGGAACAAGATGCTTATCCTTAATAATGAATACCTGATGTCATTACTGAAGGAAAATGATGCTTATCCTTATCGATGAGTAACTGAAACCACTACTGAAGGAACAGGATGCTTATCCTTATCAACGAGTAACTAAAGCCAGTACTGAAGGAACAGGATGATTATCCTTAACAATGAATAACTGAAGCCACTACTGAAGGAACATGATGCCTCTCCTTATTGATGAGTGACTGAAGCCATTATTGAAGGAACAGGATGCTTATCCTTCTCGATGAGTAACTGAAGCCACTACTGAAGGAACAAGATGCTTATCCTTAACAATGAATACCTGATGTCACTACTGAAGGAAAATGATGCTTATCCTTATCGATGAGTAACTGAAACTACTACTGAAGGAACAGGATGCATATCCTTATCGATGAGTAACTAAAGCCACTACTGAAGGAATAGGATGTTTATCCTTATCAATGAGTAACTCAGGCCACTATTGTAGGAACAGGAAGCTTATCCTTAACAATGAATAACTGAGGTCACTACTGAAGGAAAATGATGCTTATCCTTATCGATGAGTAACTGAAGCCACAAGTGAAGGAACAGGATGCATATCCTTATCGATGAGTAACTAAAGCCACTACTGAAGTAACAGGATGCTTATCTGTATCAATGAGTAACTGAAACCAATACTGAAGAAACAGGATGCTTATTCTTATCAATAAGTAACTGAAGGCATTATTGTAAGAACAGGATGCTTATCCTTATCGATGAGTAACTGAAGCTACTATGAAGTAACAGGATGTTTATCATTATCAATGAGTAACTGAAGCTAATACTGCAGGAACAGGATGTTTATCCTTATCAATGAGTAACTGAAGCTAATACTGAAGCAACAGGATGCTTATCCTTAAGATTGAGTAACTGAAGTCACTACAGAAGGAACATGATACTTATCCTTATCAATGTGTAACTGAAGCCACTAATGAAGGAAGGGAATGTTTATCTTATCAATGAGCTTCTAAAGCCATTACTAGAGAAACAGGATGCTTATCCTTAACAATGAGTAACTGAAGCCATTATTGAAGGAACAAGATATTGATCCTTATCAATTAATAACTGAAACCACTACTGAAAGAACAGGATGCTTATCCTTATTAATGAGTAACTGAAGCTAATACTGAAGGAACAGGATGCTTATCCTTATCAACGAGTAACTGAAGCCATTATTGAAGGAACATGATATCGATCCTTATCAATAAATAACTGAAACCACTACTGAAGGAACAGGATGCTTATCCTTATCAATGAGTAACTAAAGCCAGTACTGAAGGAACAGGATGTTTATTCTTAACAATGAGTAACGGAAACCGCTACTGAAGGAATAGGATGCTTATCCTTGTCAATGAGTAACTGAAACCACTACTGAAGGAACAGGATGCTTAACCTTATCAATGAGTAACTGAAGCCACAACTGAAGGAACAGGATGCTTATACTTATCAATGAGTAACTGAAGACACTACTGAAGGAAAAGGATGTTTATCCTTATCAATAAGTAGCTGAAGCCACTACTGTAAGAACAGGATGCTTATCCTTTTCAATGAAAAACTGAAGCCACTACTGAATTAACAGGACGCTTATCCTTATCAATGAGTAATTGAAGCCAATACCAGAGGAACAGGACGCTTATCCTTATCAATGAGTAATTGAAGCCAATACCAGAGGAACAGGATGCTTAACCTTATCAATGAGTAACTGAAGATACTACTGAAGGAAAAGGATGTTTATCCTTATAAATAAGTAACTGAAGCCACTACTGTAAGAACAGGATGCTTATCCTTTTCAATGAAAAACTGAAGCCACTACTGAAGTAACAGGACGCTTATCCTTATCAATGAGTAATTGAAGCCAATACCAGAGGAACAGGATGCTTATCCTTATCAATGAGTAAGTGAAGCCATTAATGAAGGAAGAGAATGTTTATCTTATCAATGAGTAACTGAAGCCACTACTGAAGGAACAGGATGCTTATCCTTATCAATGGGTAACTAAAGCCAGCACTGAAGGAACAGGATGATTATCCTTAACAATGAATAACTGAAGCCACTACTGAAGGAACATGATGCTTATCCTTATCGATGAGTAACTGAAGCCACTAATGAAGGAAGAGGATGCTTATTCATATCAATAAGTAACTGAAGGCATTATTGTAGGAACAGGATGCTTATCCTTATCGATGAGTAACTGAAGCTACTATGAAGTAACAGGATGTTTATCGTTATCAATGAGTAACTGAAGCTAATACTGAAGGAACAAGATGCTTATCCTTAACAATGAATAACGGATGTCACTACTGAAGGAAAATTATGCTTATCCTTATCAATGAGTAAGTGAAGCCACAACTGAAGGAACAGGATGCATATCCTTATCGAAGAGTAACTAAAGCCACTACTGAGGGAGCATGATGCTTATCCTAATCAATTAATAACTGAAGCCACTACTGAAGGAACAGGATGCTTACTCGTATCCATAAGTAACTGAAAGCATTATTGTAGGAAAAGGATGCTTATCCTTATCGATGAGTAACTGAAGCTACTACTGAAGGAACAGGATGTTTATCCTTATTAATGAGTAACTGAAGCTAATACTAAAGGAACAGGATGCTTATCCTTAGCGATGAGTATCTGAAGCCATTATTGAAAGAACATGATATCATTCCTCATCAATGAATAACTGAAACCACTACTGACGGAACAGGATGTTTATTCTTAACAATGAGTAACTGAAACTGCTGCTGAAGGAACAGGATGCTTATCCTTATCAATGAGAAACTGGAGCCACTACTGAAGGAACAGGGCGTTTTTACTTATCAATGAATAATTGAAGCCACTACTGAAGGAACAGGATGTTTATCCTTATCAATGAGTAACTAAAGCCACTAATGAAAGAAGTACCCCTCAGTTGGCTTGGGTCCTGCATTGGTTTCTGTCCCTTCTTCCATGATGTCAGGTCATCAGGGGTATAAAACATGCAGCCAACTCCATTACATCAGTTTTTCTTGCCCCAGATGTCTGGTGCCCCCTATAGGGAAGCAATTAAATCCATAATACAATGATATACCTCCAACAAAAAAGCAAATACCCCTAAAAGCTTTTTGAGCATAGTAAGTGAGAGTAGAGGTATAGCCAAAAGAAGAGAGGGGGCTGGAGGGTGGGTAACCAGGACTGCAACACTGAATACACTTGAACATCTACATTTATGGTAAGTGTACACAACTGTACTATGTTCTTTGTGTTTCACTGTTGCAGTCATTACATTTGGGTAGATTCCCAAAGCTAAGGTGGGAGGAGGAATTTAAATTGAATTAGGACCAGCTATAAGGCCCTGCAAGACTGCAGAGGCAAACCCAGCTCTGGATTTAGAGAAAATTGGCAAATGATATTGCTTGGTGAAGGTATGTACAGAACTCCATGTAGCAGCCTCTAGAATGTCCCTGGTAGGGACACCCCTGAGAAAGGCTGTAGAGGTAGATGCAGCCCTGGTTGAATGGGGTCTGATGCCCGATGGGATAGGTTTTCCATGGTGCTTATAGCAGAAATGAATGCAGTGGCCTATCCATTTTGAAATGGTTTGCTTTGAAATAGCTTTCCCCTCTGTCCCTGCAGCAAATGCCACCAGCAGTTGTTCAGATTTCCTTTGAGGTTTAGTCCTGTCCGAGTAGAATCTAAGTTGTCTGTGCACATCTAAGGAGTGTAGTATCTGTTCCCCTCTGTTCTGTGGGTTAGGAAAGAAAGTAGGCAAATTAATGGACTGATTAGGAGCCACACTGGATACCACCTTGGGCATGAAGGAGGGATTGGTTCTGAGGGACACCATGTCTGCATGAAAGATGATGAAAGGTTCCACTGCCATAAAAGCCTGTAATTCAGATACCTTTCTTGCAGAAGTGATTGCTAAAAGGAAAGCTGTTTTCCAGGAAAGGAATTTTAAATCTGCAGTAGCAGCTGGCTCAAAAGGGGGAAGAGTTAGTTTCTCCAAGACAAAGTTAAGGTCCCATGCTGGAGTAGGAGCTCTCCTGGGTGGCCTTAAATTTTTGGCCCCTCTGAGGAACCGCTTGAGCAGTGGGTGAGAAAAGAGAAAAGGCTCTGTGCTGTAATGAGCTGAAATGGCTTTGGCATGAATTTTGATGGAGGAAAAAGAGAAGCCCTTATGAAGCATCTCAGTCAAATATTGTAGAATCTGAGGTAAATTGGGCACTGCTGCACTCATCCCTTGAGACTGGTTCCAGGTACAAAATCTTCTCCATTTTGCAGCATAAGATTTTCTGGTACTAGGCCTCCTAGCCTCTAAAATGATATCCATCACTGATTTACTGAGGGGTGGTAAAGGAGATATTAGGAAATTAGCCAGGCTGCTAGATTTAGTGTTTGCAGCTGAGGGTGCAGAATCTGGTTCTCCTGCTGAGACAACAGGGAAGGAGTCTGAGGCAGGTGCCATGGGGCCAAGAGTGACACACTGTGCAGGAGGGGGTACCAGTGTTGGTGTGGCCAGTCTGTTGCAATTAAGATCATCTTTGGCTTATCCTGTTTGATTTTTAGTAGTACCTTAGAGAGCAGAGGCAGAGGAGGAAATGCATAAACTGATAGGTTTTTCCAGCTGAAGGATAGAGCATCCACTTTCCAAGCTAGTTTGTGGGGAATCCTTGGCAAAATGTGTCCAATTGATGGTTCTGGGGGGAGGCAAACAGGTCTATATCTGGGCTTCCCCATTTGCTTGTCAACATGTTGAAAATTCTTGGTTCCAGTTTCCACTTGTGTGGGTCCATGAGGTTTCTGCTTAGTCCATCTGCCAGTGTATTTAGTTTTCCTGGCAGAAATTGAGCATAAGGTTATAACTGAAAATTTTGAGCTTATCTATAACATTGTGGAGAAGCCTGAACAACAACTATAGTAACTTATGTCTCAAGACATTATTATGGACATTGGTCCATAAAGACGGTTTACATTATTATTACTTAGTAGGCACACTATAGGTCTTATAAGTGAGTATGAATGAACACAAGGCTCCAATAGTAGGCTTAGATATATATATATATACACACATATCGAGATTCCTGATGAGTTGGCTTATTAGTATATGAGTTGTAACTACGTTAGACATTCTTTGTATTATTCTACTTGTCTGTTTTTGTTTGAAGTCATGCATGATTATATATTCATTTGACAATTTAACCCAAGATGACATACCATTGAATTGTTTATGAACACATTTTAAAACATTTAATACGATGTCATGGAAAAACTGTGTTTATTCTTAGCGAAGTTAACTATTACTTTAAGAATTTTAAAGGGACACTATTGAGTTCTGATAGGCTAATATCAGAATGGGAAGTTATTTAAACTTGATTTTAAAGCCGGTTGTTTGTCTGAAGAAGTCTGGATACAATCCGGACGAAAAGCACTTTACATTTATGGTTTTTGTTGTTTACTTTCGCAGTTATTTCATTTAACATATGTCAGTACTTTGCACTTTGTTTTTAACCTGTCTAAGTGGTATCAGAGGAATAAATTGAGTGGAAACACTACTGTCATTTGGGACTCTGTACTATTTTGTGTTACAACTGTTGGAGTTTCATTTATTGGTGCTAGTTTGTTTTACTCGTTAGCACCGACGACTGATGAGAAGTATGGATGTTTCCACGCACAGCGACGAGACTGAGAAGGGTAATCTTACCCAGTTATTTGAATTGATGAATGAACGATTGGAATGACTAACAACTAGAGTGGACCTAGTTACTAGCTTTAATGGTAACATAGCCACTAATAATACTGACCAGGTGGAACCCATTGCACATCAGTTGCAGAAATTACCTTCCTCTCAACCGCAAATGAACAATTTAGGAAAGAGTTCGCACACTGGGGAGTCGAATGGGAGTTCTAATGCTGTAATAGTAGATAATCATGAAAGAACTCCCTTACCAGGAATAAACAACATGCACAACATCGCAAATTGGTTGAACAACGAAGTTAACTTGGACAATCCACAGGCAAGTAGAAACAATGACTTTAATAATGTAGGAAATTGTTCTCTGGTTGACAAATTTAAACTTTTTGATAACAAATTACTGAAAATCAAAAAATTACAGCTTGAATTAAACTATTTTAATAAATGTATAAAAGAAAAGATTGTACCGAAAGGATTAAGATACTGCTCATACCCTATGGGTTTGATTGAAGGATCCGAGTTCCATAAGGAACTTATACAACTCTTTAACAACCAAGGTTTAGAATTATTAAAATGTATGGTTAAACACTATCAGATTGCAGTTAATGAATTAACTTTAGAAGCCATAGCCTTGAAAAGAGAAATAAAAAAAGATACAGTATTTAACTGGTACCAGTATGATTACAGCATAATTTTTACCAGTATAGCACAACAACTAGAGAAGTTGAAGAACATTAAGTTCAAAAAACTGAAAAGAGATTTGGAAGCCTATGCAGAGGGCCTTGCATATCCAAAACCTCCGAGTTCACAGAATACCGTGAACCGAAATAGTAGAGAACAGCCATCTGACCAGAGACACCCAGATAGACAAGAACAATTTACTGTATCAAACGTGAGAACAGATGTACCCTGGACTGAAGGGGAAACCAACAGTGTGAATTTCATTAATGAGGGCGGTATTGTTAATGACATGCAAAGTGAAGAAATAAGTATGGACCATAGCCATCAAGGTCAACACCCATCATAATTTTATGACCAAAATTAGTGGCATTCACAGCAGCCACAAGAATACCATAAAAAAAACTACAGAGTGGGAGGGGGAACAGTTGGAAGCCCAACCCACAGTACCCCCCCCAAGAAGAGATACAATACTCACAGCAACAACAGGAATTAAGTCTCCCGCCATACAAAGTTTTACTGAATGGTGAAGGAGACTTCAAAATCTTTAATTACACAGAATGCCACATTGATGAGACTTTGGTTGAACTGTTCTCGAAAGGTCTTACATTTGTACCAACTAATAAGTGTAACCTTGCTGAATTACTGATTGACTTTAAACTGTTCATCCGCAAGTTAAATCTAACTGTTTTGATGGGGAACTCTTCATACAGTAACAATGAATTCAGGGTGACCAGTACTTTTAACCCACCAAGTAATTCTATTATTAGTATGTTTGAGTACTTATGTGAACATAAATTCAGGCAGGTAGTACATAACTACAATAAACACAGGAATATTGAAAACATCACCTTGGAAGAAAGACACTTGTTAACACTTCTCCGTATCCTCCCAATTAGGTTTATGAAACCAGATAAAGGAGGGGGTTTAGTAGTTATGTATAATGAAGATTACATTAAGAAAATGACATCACTATTACAAAAGGAAACATATGAAGAAGTGAGCTTAAGCCAACTGAACAAAGCATTTAATAGAATCAGGATGTTCATAAGCGATCTATTTACAGATGGCTTAACTGACATACACTTGAACCACTACTTTACAATGTTGTCCCCTAAAATACCACAGGTATTTGGTATACCCAAAATTCATAAGAACTTGACTGACCCACCATTTAGAGCTTTGGTGGATGCTAGACAGTCTATTAGATACTCCTGTGCAAAAGTTGTAGATTCAGTATTGAAGAGATTTGTGGAAAAGGAAAAACAAATTAGTAAGGACTCTTGGTCTTTTTTAGAAGAAATTAATGCATTAACATTCAATGATAAATACAACTTTCTCACAGTTGATGTTTGTGACTTATACTCAAGCATCCCGCAGAGCATGGGGACAGAATGGGTAGTCGAATTTGTAAAAAACAAGGGGGTAACTGAAAATGAAAGAATGCTAGTAGAACAATTGCTGGATATAATTTTGAAAAATAATTACATATCATTTAACAATAAGTTGTTCCTGCAGAAAATCGGAATAGCAATGGGATCCCCAGTAGGAGCACGTTTCGCAAACTTGGTTATGGCCTACTGGGAAACCAATTACATATTTCAAAGTCAATGGAACGAGAAAATGTTGTTTTACAAAAGATATTTGGATGATATTTTTATAATTCTTAATGGAGACAGTGTTCTAGCGGATGACCTAGTTACCTTCTTTAACTCAACTAGCCTTTTTCTTAAATTTACCAAAAATTTCCAAGAATGTAAGATTCACTTCTTGGATGTGGAACTAAGTAAAAACACCCAAGAGGGTAGATACACTGCAAGAATTTATAGGAAAAGTACTTATTCAAATTCATTTTTACATTTTACTAGTTCACACCCCCAACATCAGAAAAAATCAGTAGTGAAAGGTCAACTTGTACGTGCAGCTAGAATGGTAACTACAGAAAGGGATTTTGAAGATGAATGTAAACTTTTGTATGATATGTTCACTCATAGGGGTTACCCGAAATGTTTTTTGACAGATATTTTTTTGAAGTGAAAGTTAAAAGGAGAGCAGGCATTTACAAACTGATTTTGAATAACTGTGTAGCAATAAGAGATAATACTGTAAATGTTGAAGTAGTTAACATTGTTCAGGAGGACAGACTGACAGTTACAGGATTGGAACAAGTTACACACACAAGAAATAAAAGCTTTACCCTTGCATTCACTTTCACATATAGCCCAGTAGCATTAGATATTCAGAAAACAATAAGAAAATGTTGGTATTATTTATCACTAGACAAGGATATTTTCAGTAAGATAGGTGAGTCCCCCATTATTACATTTAGACGGGGTTTTAACATGAAAAACCTCTTAGAAAGCCAGTATAAAGCCAAGAAGAACGATGCGGGTACACATAAATGTGGAGCATGTAAATATTGTAGGTTTATAGGTAGTGGGAATTATTGCACAGTTAGAGATGAGACATTCGACATTTATGACACTTATAACTATAACACAAGATCAGTTGTATATTTGGCCCAATGCCAACAATGTCCAGCATTTTATGTTGGTAAAATCGACCGTCGTTTAAGAGACAGAATTTATGAGCATGTATACACAATTAACAAGAAGAACAATGACAACACTTTAGCAAGACGTTGTGACCAAAATGCTGGACATACCTTTAAATTTAAGATCATTTCTAAAATAGGCCAAAGGACGGGAAATATCTGTAAAAATGAAAAATACATTAACGACTGTTTTCTTAAGTTACTATTAGAGAAAAGTGAACTCAATTGGTAACTACGATTAGAAGTGTGTACTTAGCCAGGATTGAATGAGACGTGCTCTATAGCATGTGTACTTAAACTAAGAAGTTTACTTAGGTAAAATGATTTTACATTTCTTCTTACAATGGAGTTTGGTATATACTTCTACACTTCTAAGCTTGCTGGGTTTAAATTTGGTAAGAGTGATCTTATAGATTTACTTTGACTGTAAACTGATTGATTACAGTAGGACTAAAAAATATTGTTAAAAAAACTTTTATGATAGACTCTACCTTGACTGATATCTTATGGTAATGAATTGAACGAATGTATAAAATTAATGCATACAACCAGATAAACTAAGTTATCATTAACAATTGAATTTAGTAGGGAAAGTTTCATTACCACAAGCAGTGGCGAACAAGTACAAATTATTAGTTCAAATTTTGGAAATTACCTACATTATTGGTAAGAGCTAAGTGAGTTATGAACTAGGTTATATCAATAAGTTTATATCTTATTAGCTAGTGTACAGTATTAACTGCTCCTAGTATATGTATGTCACTGGGGACAACTTTACGTATAGCTAGGAATGTAAAAATAGATTATTTTGACATTGGTCTATAAAGATTTTGCATACTATTTTTACTTGGCGGGTACAGTATTGGTTTTAGAACGAATAAGAGCGAACATAAGGTTATAACTGAAAATTTTGAGCTTATCTATAACATTGTGGTGAAGCCTGAACAACAACTATAGTAACTTATGTCTCAAGACATTATTATGGACATTGGTCCATAAAGACAGTTTACATTATTATTACTTAGTAGGCACAGTATAGGTCTTATAAGTGAGTATGAATGAACACAAGGCTCCAATAGTAGGCTTAGAGATATATATACACACATATCGAGATTCCTGATGAGTTGGCTTATTAGTATATGGGTTGTAACTATGTTAGACATTCTTTTTTTTATTCTACTTGTCTGTTTTTGGTTGAAGTCGTGCATGATTTTATATTCATTTGACAATTTAACCCAAGATGACATACCATTGAATTGTTTATGAACACATTTTAAAACATTTAATACGATGTCACGGAAAAACTGTGTTTATTCTTAGCGAAGTTAACTATTACTTTAAGAATTTTAAAGGGACACTGTTGGGTTCTGATAGGCTAATATCAGAATGGGAAGTTATTTAAACTTGATTTTAAAGCCGGTTGTTTGTCTGAAGAAGTCCGGATACAATCCAGACGAAAAGCACTTTACATTTATGTTTTTTGTTGTTTACTTTTGCAGTTATTTCATTTAACAAGTGTCAGTACTTTGTATTTTGTTTTTAACCTGTCTAAGTGGTATCGGAGGAATAAATTGAGTGGAAACACTACTGCCATTTGGGACTCTGTGCTATTTTGTGTTACAACTGTTGGAGTTTTGTTTATAGAGGCCACAACATATTGGACCTGGTCATCACCAACATGGGCAACAAGTGCTCCGCACCGGAGGTCAACCCGTCACTTGTTAGATCAGACCATAAACTAATCACTCTGGATGTCCACACCCCACCACCACCCCCAACCGAGGAAACCACAGTGAAAAACTTTTCTAAAGCAAACTTCACCTTACTTAAGGCAGAGGTGGTAAGTTTCACAGCCCCCATGCTAAAGGATAACACTGCCCAAGATGCAGAATCCTTTATAATTGCACTCTATGAGCACCTACAAGGATGCATGGATTCCCTAGTAAGTCCAAGATTCACTCCCCTAAGAGAAGGAAACCAGTCTGGTGGACTCTTGCCATAAACAGGTCATACAACAAAAGGAGGAAACTAGTTCAGAAAAAAAGCAAATCCCAAGAAGGAAAGACATCCCTGATCAGTATCAGTAAGAAACTAAGGTCCCACATAAAATCATCCAAGGCTAACTTCGAAAGAAAAATAGCCAAGCATTCAAAAGATAACCACAAAGCCTTCTTTAGCTATGTCAAGAATCTAAGTGGCAACTCACAGATATGCTCTGAGCTAGTGCAAAATAGCAGAAAATATACTGAACCTACTGATATTGCCAACATCCTGGCATATAGATTCAGTGCAAACTTCACCTCCCTCTCATCTTCAAAAGGGCCCACAACAATACTGAAAAAGTGTAGTGTCCCAGAAATCACAGAAGCACAGGTGAAAACAGCCCTTTTAAAAGCCAAAAACACAACATCAGTGGGGCCAGATGGTGTCCCAGGCTGCGTCTTGTACGAACTACAGAACAAACTAACCCCCCTCCCACCTAAACACGCTGTTCAATCTCAGCCTCTCCACAGGCTATGTGCCCATAGAATGGTGTACAGCAATGGTTATTCCGCTCCACAAAGGAGGGGCCACAACTGACCCTGATAACTATCGCCTCATAACCCTGACTAGTCTGGTCTGCAAGGCTATGGAGTGCATCACCATGGAACTCATTAACAAAGACATTGGGAACCTCCAAACACTTGACCTGACCCAGTTCGGCTTTGTTAAGGGCAGGTCATGCCTACTAAACCTGATTAAATTCTTCGAGACAGTCACCAATGCCATAGACAAGGTAAAGGTGGTTCACGCAGCCTACCTTAATCTCGCCAAGGCATTCAACACCATTTCTCACTTGGGTATTATAGAAAAACTCACCAGCCTGAACATAAACTCCTATATCACAAGAGGGGTTGCCAACTGGCTTACAGACAGAACTCACACAGTAAGAATAGCGGGCTCCAGGTCCGACTCTAAACCAGTCACAAGTGGTGTCCCACAAGGCCCGTTTCTGGGACCCCTACTGTTCAGCATATACTTCTCAGAAGTACAGGCAAACACAGGAGGACTATGGCTAACCAAATTCACCAATGACTGCAAACTGGGAGCCATAATTGACTCTCCGGCTGACACGGACATCCTTCAAAAAGGCCTTACTGAGACAGACACCTGGTGTCAAAGTCATGGCCTCAAGCTAAATGCCAAAAATTGCATAGTCATCCCATTTGAGAAAAACAAAACACCCACGAATTACCACATAGGTGGCAGCCCCCTTAATACAGAAGAGGTAATAAGACATCTGGGGACCCAGGTAGATAGTAATCTCTCCTTTGACAATCATATTGCCAAAGTAGTTAGGAAATCCTTCTATGTGGCACATCTAATTACTAAAGGGTTCGCATCTAGAAATAAAGAGGTTATAGTGCCCCTCTACTTGTCACTCATCAGACCCATCATAGTGTACAATGCCCCATTTGGGATGTACCTCACAAGACACTTCCAACAGCTGGAAAGACCACAAAAGCACCTCACCAAGAGGATTACTGGCCTCAAACATATGTCCTATGCAGCCCAACTGAAAAAAATCCGGCTGTACTCAGTGGCATATCGTTTACTCAGAGGTGATTTCTGCCTGACTTACAAAGCCATGTCCAACTCAGAATTGATGGATATGTTCCACCTAAAGAAACCCAAGTCACTGTGAGCCACGCGCTCTAGTGAGCTAAACCTCACCACAACAATAAATAGAACATGCTGGAGGGATAGATTCCTGTCACAGAGACTCCCCATGCTTTGGAACAAAACTCCTAACTACATTAGGCAGAGCCCCTCACTAACACTCTTCAAGAGAAACCTTGACGAGTGGACGGGTAACAGAAAACACACCTCTGGGATCACTTCATTGGCTGTGCTTGACAGCAGCTCAGTTAATTAATCAATGGGGTGGCGAAAGCCGGCACACTCTGGCTAGGCTTATAAATGCCCTCGGGCAGATAGCCTAGTACCTACCTATGAACCTATGAACCTAATGGCCAAGGTTGCATAAGTGTAAACCTTCTTACCCCATCTATCCAGTACCCTGGAGTCTCTATCAGAAGGGGCAGGATTTTTAGCAGTAGAAGCCTTAATGCCTTTGGGTCCCTGTGAAATAGTCTCCAGATCCTCAATAGGATTTTTAAAAATGAATTTGTGTGAATCAGGAACCCTGTAATATCTGCCTGGTTTTCTGGGAGCAGGAGGCAAAGAATCAGGGGCCAAACTTGATTCTGAAAAAGCATCATCAACAATGTCTAGTACAGGAGGAATAGCTAAAGCCCTATGTTGAGGCAGGAGTAAGAAATCCCTAAGCCTCTTTTTTGAATCAGAAAAATCCTGGCTTTCCCAGTGGAAATGCTCCCTTATAGTATGTAAGGTTTCACCAATAGAGAAATCCTCTGGAGGGGAAGCAGAGGGAATAGAATCCTCTGTATCAGAATCCTCATAAGTAGATAAGGGCAAATCCAGATCATCAGAAGAATCAGAAAAATCAGAATCCTGGACAGAAGATTAATAAACAACTTCAGTCCTAGGTCTCTTAGAAGGGGGAGGTTGGCTTCCCCTGATTAGAGTTATAAGATCTTCAGCCATTCTTATCATTTATTTTTTAGGCATAGAGGCCTGAGCATATGGTCTGGGCGTCGTTTTTTTAGGCATGGATCGAGATTTAGGCCTAAATGAAGAAGAAGGCGTTGGTTTAATATGTAAGTCCGTAAGCCTGAATACACCCTCAGAAGCCGGTGCCTGCACAGTGGCTCCAGACCCATCCAAGGTAGAGACATCCACGGGTTCCATAGTTGAAGCATCTTGCAGCATACCGGTCTCTGAAAGGGTCTCAGTAGAGGCCTGCGAATCAGAAGTAGCGGGTATCAGGGGCTGCGAAAGCACCTCACCGAGTACCGGCGAACTGGCGACTGGCTTAGGAGAAGCATCGTCGGCAGTTTTGGACTTCAGCGGCCTGTCTCTGTCTTTATCTTTGTGTTTTTTTGGAATTCCGGTAGTCAGATGCCTAACTGACGACATTTCTGGATAATTAAACCGAGAACCAAAATATTTAGAGGCAAAAATATACCGACGACGGATAGTGCGCCGATTAAATAAAGCACAAAACTCTCAGCAAGATACATCGTGGTCAGGGCCTAGGCAAGGAATGCAGTACGAATGAAAATCTTTATCAGGTATTTGCTTTCCAAAGTAATGCAATTATTAACTTTTAATGACATCGGTAAGGAGCAAGAAAAATTTCCCCAATGGGGTACTTAGCTTTAGTTAAAGACTTCGGTTCTGAAACTCGAAAACGAAAATTTCAGGAGTCGGCCGACCGGCACTTGTGAACTACTTCTGCTTCAAGCACCGCACGGCAAGAAAGACTGATGTAATGGTGTCTGCTGCATGTTTTATACTCCTGATGACCTGACGTCATGGAAGAAGGGACAGCAACTGACGCAGGACCCAAGACTTTGTTAATCAGGCCAACTGAGGGCTACTGCAAGCAGATAACTGAAATGTAATGACTGCAACAGTGAAACATGAAGAACATCAAGATACTTACTGGAGCCACTACTGAAGGAACAGGACGCTTATCTTTGTCAATGAGTAACTGGAGCCACTACTGAAGGAACAGGATGCTTAACCTTATCAATGAGTAACTGAAGCCACTACTGAAGGAACAGGATGCTTATCTTTGTCAATGAGTAACTGAAGTCACTACTGAAGGAACAGGATGTGTATCCTTAATGAGTATCTGAAGCCACTACTGAAGGAACATGATGCTTATCCTTATCAATGAGTAACTGAAACCACTACAGAAGGAACATGATATTTATCCTTATCAAGAGGAAACCTGAAGGCTCAAAAAGTACTTCCATGTGAACATAAAAGTAAGAAATACAAGATTAAATTCCATTCACAGCTACTATGTAGGTCAAAAATATCCAGACTATTGATTTACTTAAAGATTATGAAGATATGTTTACTAGCTTGGGTCACTGACCAGGAGTTTATGACGTTCAGGTAGAGCTTTTATTGTTACTAGTACAGACTGCTCCAAAAAAAGTTCCACTACAGGAACAGAAATGAGGTTTTAAGTTGCATAGTGCATAGACCATAATGATGTGATTAGGAAGCAGACTGGACCTGCTGATTGATTATTAGTATAGTTAGTGTTACAATAGCAGACACAACTTGTATTTGTATTGATCCACAGTTTCATGAAAATCTATCAAAGAAAAGCAATGTCTGCTTCATGCAGTTCAACAAGTGAAATCCACTTGTTAGGAGCAACATATTTCTGTGTTTAATGCATTCAGTGGATTCTAGCAATTTGTTTCTGAGAAAATATTAATTCTTATGACTTCATTTTGGCACAATGATTTCAGAAAATATTTTTGCAGTAAATGTTTGCAAATCTTAGAACACCTTACCAGATAGTGCAGCATATGTCAACATTTCTAACATGTATTAATGTGATGCAAAAACCCCATTGTACACAGCTAGGAAACATATAAATGTCACCCACATTAGAATAATATTAAAACACTTCTTAAAGTTAGATAAAACTGTGAAACTATATTCATAAAAATATTTTGGTATATGAAGCTATTAGATAATAAAACTATAAGGTATTTGCGTATGAATTTTTAATTTAGAAAATGATAAACTACTTTTCAAATAATTCTAACATGAAAACATAAACAAACATCAAAAACAGATAATATTTTAGTGACCTACTAAATGAAACTTCAGACTCTGATGCCCGAAGCCAGAAGAAAAGCAAAATCCATGACAGCAGAGGCTGGTAGGCAAATTGTTATCTACTGTATGTTTTTAGGTGAATCCTTGTTATCAAGAACAAAACCCATCCAGCATAGCTGAGCTCACCCAATGGGACAAAGAAGGCAATACATTATTTAAAATTTGTCAGATTTTGTTCATCTAGTGCTCCATAAGTGATCAGGATTTTGAATATATATTTGTTCACCACAAGAAGCCAATGCACATCTACAAGGATAGTGTATTATGACTAATACATGAAATTCCAGTCTAAAGATGAGATGCAGAGATCTGTATTCTTTGAAAAATGGCCTAGATCTCTGTCACTAAGCCCAATATATGGTATACTGGATTAGTCCAAAATACACAATACTATTGAATGACTAGCAATTGCAAAATCCAGTTGACTGATCAGATGTTTAGTCAAGAAATGAGTCCAGGATGGAAATATAAGGATTATGCCACTGCTGACAAATGATCTCTAAATGGCAATGGCTTAGCCATGAATACTCTAAGAACTCAGCTCTTAGAAGTGAAGTACAGACTTGTTCCAGCCAGAAAAATTAAAGACATGCAGGTATGTAGTATGTGAAGGTCACATGGTAGCCATGAATTAACAGCATCCCTGACTCTGAAGGATTATTTATTTATTTATGTATTTATTTACTTATTTTATTTACATTTGTTAACTGAGTAGTGTCTGGCTGGGCAAGTAGCCCATTTTCAGCAGAGACCCGGGGAAATAAGCTCCATAACAATAGTACAAAAAAAGATTACAAACATTATTGCAAAGATTTACAAACAATACACAGCAAGTTTTAACAGTTGCCTACAATCACAATTCACAAAAACAGAATGTAAAACAGAAAACATTACATTTTCTAAGCCTTACTACAGTCAGTAATATGAACTAAGTTAGGTACATAACATAACTAAAATAAAGTGTTGTGGTATTTTCATTTGGTAAAAGTAAGACAAGGAGAATATAGCAGAAAAGAACAGCTGACTGATGGCATGAGAAACTAGCCAGGAGCATAGCCATTGTTGAGTAAGGTATTCCTTTAGGAGTTATTTGAAGTGATGATTATCTGTGTTGTTTAGGATATTCTGGGATATTATGTTCCACTGTCTGGCTACTTTATAGGAGAAGAAGGAGTCGCCAAAGTAATTATGGAACTTTGTTACCTTGAGTATAAGTTTATCAGATGATGTAAGGGTCCTTGGGTTGGTATTTATTTGCACTAGGTTGGAGAGTGCAAGGCAGGTTTCAGGTTTGTGGATAATGGAGTGGGCATTGATGAGCTGATTATGCGATGACAGATTGAGAAATTCAAGCCAATGTAGTTTTTGTACAGCAAGACAATGATGGGTCCTGTTAGGTATATTAGCAGCAAATTTTGGTATTTTTTTATATCAGGAATCAAAAAGATGGAAATCAGACATGTGCAGGTTAGTGAAAATTTGAGGACAGTAAATGAGAGTAGATAGGAGGTGGAATCTGAATGTGGCTTATACCTCTCAACCTGGAAACATCAAAAATTTGGACAAGGCCCATGAAAAATAGGTACAAATCTATATGTTGATTAACATAAAATTTGCATACATAATTACATAACCCTGCCCACTCCAATGGAATTGTGGGGTACCAACTTTCAAATGCAAACTGAAGAACAGACAACCAAAATATAGCACCAGAGTCCCTTGCAGCCATTCCAATGTCCCATTACCTGGCTATTTCAACCCATTTACCATAAACACTAATGTGTGCATACTGCTTTACTTCTACAATGATTATTTGGATACTTTTACATTTTATAGCACATTACACAAACACTAACAGACATCTACTAAACAAAGCAATACTGTCTCACAATGAAAATAGACTTGGCATTAAAACTTCTCTGCCCTAGAAAGTCACATTCATTGAAACAGCATTGAAACTCACACCATATCCAAAGAAAATGCATCTGGCCAGTGGTGGATAAAGATTACCTTTGGGCTGTTTTCAAATCATAGGCTCCTTGCACACAAAATAAGAAACATACATGTGTTCTTTGATACACCTTTCCGACTTTATTAAATTATATTCCTTGTATAATACAGCACCCTTGTTAGACTTGGAGCGCATTTTAAATTTATTGCTTGAATATTTTTCCAGTAGGCAATGAAACAATGCATGAACCAATTTCCAGTAGGCAATGAAACAAAAAGCATGAACCAATGACAAAACTGCCCAATTCAGAACATTTCCATCATATTTGTTGCTCTTTCCACTGAGGCACAAATGCCCTTGTGCATGACATTTTCCTCACTTCTGTTGTATCTGTAGCTACACCCTTGACTTGTTACACCTATCCCCTTTAAAAGTACAACAACACAGTACAGTATCAGCAGCAATGCATTTACATACTCTGGGAGCAGAACCCACAGCCTTCTGCATCAAAAACAAGCATGCATTCTACTTGTTAGCTATTAGCAATGCAAACAGACTTGCCATAAGCAGCTAAACTTCTCTTCCCTTCAGCTCCTTGTAAAATCCACTCAACTGTATTTCTCAACTTTGCAGCACAAGAAATCTGGAAAAAGCCAAAACTTAGGGGGGGGGGGCAAAAGCCCAAAAACTAGGTAGGGATACAATTTAAATTTTAAACATTGCTTGTATAATCTTGGACATTTGCTTGTTACCACCATGTGTTTCCTGAAAGATAGGCAGAGTGAAACTTAAATGGCTATCATTTAGTGAATTCAGTTCTCACACACATAGTCAGCAAGGGCATAATGAAGAGATGAAAGAGAGTGCATCCCCTAAAAGTTTCTCAGCTGAATCATAAGAAGTCACATAGCATACACCCACTACTGGTAAGTAACTGTCTCCAGTGCATGTCTCTCAACTAACCCTACCTTTTCAGGGTTTATCTAAAACCCTGTGATTGTTTTTAAATAAATTGTAGTTTCCAGTCAACAATTAATAGCAGTCAGTCATGGACTTGCTTTGCTTCAGAAAATACACATAAATTAAAGTCCTGTTATTCTATCAGTTTTACAGCCAGTAGTACTGATATTTAAAAAAATACCTCTAATTTGTCTCTAATTATATTTTGCCATGCCCCTGAGTCTGGAGATAAAAATTTAAGAGCTATAGGCTGCTGTATCATTACCATCATCAAGAATTTATCACCATTCAACCTGCATCAGCAATAAAAGAAACACTGACCAAGCTAACAAAAAAAAAAAAAAGAAAACAGAAAAACAAAATTGCTTCATGCACTCAGCACACAAAATACAAGACACTCAAAGAAATAACACTTCTGACATAGATCCAAGACTGTTCAAAAATTATTAAAAATACATCAAGGACTCCATTCATAAAAATTGATAGAAAATATGTAAAGCTTTTTACAGCTGAGAACTTAATTATGGCTGAGGCACAGTGAAAGCTATGGGAAACAGTAACAAATATAAACAAAAAATGTGAAAATGGACAAGTAGAACACATGATAAATGAAATATCTTGTCTTGTTATATCAAGGAAATCTGTTCTGAACTCATATCTCAAGTAGACTTGAGTAACAAAGTAATTCTGGTGCTGACTGGCAAACGTACAAGTCAATTAACACAGAGCATGACCGATTACCTGCTTCAAAACAGAAGACAGTGAAAAGATGAGCTGCAACATTGAATTTGAGAATCAAGAACCTTGTAATTCTATGGGATACCTTTACTAAAGACGGTGGCAGGCACTCCTGCGAGGCTGAGAATGATTTTATCAATGTGACTGCTGAAGTTCCCATGAGAATCCAGGGGCTCCGTAATTTACACTACAGTTGATTTACTTATGCAGTTTAACACTGGAGTGCGAGTCACACTTTGCTTGTCTGAACCAAAACAAGCATGAGAGAGAGGGAGAGAGAGAGACAATGCAGCCAACATTAAACCCGTTTGTAACGAGTACTGAGGTAGATTATTTATTGTTAGAAGAAATATGGTTCTAAAGTACAAAAGACTGGTATACAATTGTTACCCTGTAAACCACTCACACGAAAAATACAACCTTGATTCCTTAATGCCTTGGTACTGGGAGCAGTAAGCACTCGTTTGTTTACATGACATAAAGCGCACATTATTTTATTACCTAAATGCACCGGGAATAATAGCAATTCATCTTATACTTAAATTGTGGTGCTTCAGGTCATCAGATTCATGATCATCTTCAATTATTATCCTTCGGTAAATTTTCTCTTTAAAGCTGTATATGGGCAGTTTGAGATCAGTCACTTTCTGGAAATTCATTCATTAGACACTAAACCTTAAGTACAATATTTTTCAAGTGTAAAAATATAAAAAGTACTACGCATTTTCTTTTTTTTTCTATTAAACACATACACACACACACACACACACACACACACACACACACACACACACACAAAATGCATGGAAGAAAAAAGAACCACTCAGTACAGAATGTAAATTTGCATGGAAGAGAGCCATTCACACTAACGCTTGTGTTAGAAAAGAACTGCTAAGCCACTAGTAAAAGAACCAAATTGCTCTTGTGTTGAGTATAAATTATGCTTGTCCTTACCTGGAGCAGCTGGGAAATATGAGCCTGGAAAAGCATGCATCATGGCTCACACGCTATTTTTTACTGCTGCTGGCTGAAAGTACATTTGAATCCTTCGAGCCCAGTTCCAACAGGCTAGCAGGCTGTTCACGGTGCTGACATCATTGCGCACACCTCTGCACGTTTTGACGTCAGCCCCCCAAAAAAAACTTTAAAAAAAACCCGGGAAAATCGGAAATTAATGGGTGCCACTTGGGAATTGTTACACCCCATTATTTGGATGTCAAAACTTGTAAAAAATGAGAAATTCGGTACGGTTGAGAGGTATGATGTGGCTAGTCTGGCATTTTCAGTAAGTTAAGGTTTGGCCCTATATAGTGCACCAAGTTTGATGGGAACTTTTTAAATTGTGAGTGATATGTGTTTATCAAATGTTAGGTTATCATCTATTATGACACCAAGTAGTTTTGTTTGGTTAACAGGTTTAATTTTAGTGCCATTAGTGGAGTAGATGGAGAGAGGAGGTGGGTTGGATTTGGATTCCTGTTGGAGATCATTAACTTTGTTTTGTTTGGGTTTAGGTTGAGTTGAATTTCATTCAGGTAATTTTTGATATCTAGAAATGATTTTTGCAGTTTATCTTGGAGTTCTTGGGGTGTGGGAGCAGAGCAAATAAGGGTAACATTGTTGGCATATTGAATGATAGAAGAAGATTTAGTGGCAGTGCTTAGACTATTTGTGAAAATAATAGAAAGAAGAGAACCAAGGATGAAACCCTGAGGAACCCTAACAGAGACTGGGAGGAGTACGGAGAGTTTCTTATCACATTTAGTTGCCTGTTGATCATTAGTAAGGTAGCTAAAGAACCAGTTGGGAGCTGTAGAGTTGAGGTTGAAGGAGGCTAGAGTGTTGAGTAGTAGTTGATGGGATACCTTATCAAAAGCTTTGGACATATCAAGGAATATAGTAGAGACTCTTTGTCCATTGTTTTTAAGGAGGTTGATGTAGTTAATGAGACTTATCAGGGCTGTGGAGGTACTGTGTTTTGGAGAGAAGCCATGCTGTGCACTAGATAAGAGGTTATTTGTAGTGAGGTGGTCTAGGAGCTGCTTATGGATACATTTCTCTTAAGATTTTGGGTAGGGGTGAGAGAATGGCAATGGGTCAATAATTAGAGAGATCTTTTGATGGGCCTCCATTGTGGAGGGGGATGATATGGGATATGTTCCAGAGCATGGGGACATATTGTTCTGTGATGGATTGATAGACTTGGATAGATACAGGATAGGCAATGGAGCTTGCAGCAGTTTTTAAGAAGTCACTAGGGAGTTGGTCAGCTGCTAGACAGGTAGGTGTTAGTTTTGATAGGAGTTTTTTGATATAAGAGGTTTGTATGGGTTTAAAAGAGAATTTGGTTTAGAGTTAGTGGAGATAGGCACTGTAAGTGGTTGGTTAGATTTGTTGTTGTTTAAAAGTGAGGTGATAGTTGTGAGGAAATGAGAGTTAAATTGGGATGCTAAGCATTCAGTGCTATTTGATGTAGATGGTGCAGGAGTAGAGGTTTTGCCAGGGTTGAGGAGGTAGTTAATGTTTTGCCAAAACTTTTGTGCGTTATTTATGTGTTTTTGCTGACAGGCTAGAAAATAAGATTTTTTTTTGTCAGATCATATTTTCTTCTTAGTTTGGTTTCTTAGTTGTTTGTAAGAGGTGAGGTTTTTTGAGGTCTTGGAGGTTTGATAAGCAGTCAAGGCTTTATCCCTTTGTTTAATAAGAGATTTAGCATATTTAGTTATCCAACATAGGTTTTTGGCTTTGTAGTATATTTTTCTTGTTGGAGAAATGTTATTAAGGATGTTGAGGAAGGTATCGTTAAAATATTGTACAGCTTGGTCTAGGTGGAGTGATTTTAGAGGTGACCAGTTTCAATTTTGAAGTAGGGAATTTAAGATGGTAGGGAAGAAGTTTCTTTTGTTGCATATGTGTTTGAAAATGACATTACAGGGGAGTGAATGTGTTTTCTTAGTAGAAATGTGGGGGGGGGGGTGATCACTGAGAGAATCAACGAGGTACCCAGCATGGTGGGCAAGGTTTGGCTTATTGGTTAGTATTCAATCTAGAATAGATTCTTTCTTAGAGTGTTTATCAATTCTAGTGGGGGAGTTTATAGTTGGGTGAAATTGAATATACTGATAAAATTGGAGGGGTTGCCAGATTAAGAAGATAGCCAGTTCAAGTTGAAATCGCCTAGCACTATAGTTTCTTGGTTGAGAGGATGCCCAGGATAGGAGACTTTCAATGGTGGGTAGATTATTTCCTGGTGGTAGGTAGGAGGCAATAATTATGACTGTTTTATGTGGATTTACTTCAAATCGGGTAGTTAGTATTTATATTCTGAGGACATTTTTTGCACATGATGGCAATCCCTCCACCATGCTTGTTCAGCTTATCTTGCCTAATAACATTATAATCACTAGTAAGTATTTCCTCATCTTTAATGTGGGGTTTTAGCCATGTCTCAATAATAATTACTATATCAGGAGTATAGGTAGCTAGGGCTGCATTAAATTCACTAGTTTTTTTGTGATACTTCTGAGGTTAAAATTAGTTTTGAGTATGTCTGATTTGGAATGTTTAGGGGAGGAAGGTGGAGGATAGTATTAACAGGTGTTGTGGGTGTTATTGGGTGGAGTGGGAGTAACTCTATGGGCCCTGGGTTAGGATGTATGTCTGGATGCATGGACATATTTATAGTGAAAGAGTAATATGTTAGAGATAATGTAGAGATTAGAACAGATGTGAAAATGAACATTTGATTTTGTATAGTATGTAATAGTAGGGAGTGTAGAGGGGATAGTGTGTTATGTTTGATGTGATGAAGGTAGTGAAAGGCTAGGTAGAAGGTAATGAGCAGGACAGAGTTGCTCAGAAGAGTGGTAATAATTGACATGGTGATAGTAGAGAAATAGGAGAAAAATATGGGTGGATTGGTGTGTGAAGTTTAGTAGAGAGATAATGTACTGATAAAGTGATGTGGTGGGCAGAGAGTGTTGTGTGAGGGATGAAATAATGGCTAGTGAGGTGGGAGGGGAGAAAATGAAAGAAATAATTGATTGTGGGTGTTTTGGATGAAGTAGCTGCAAGCTATACGATAATGAGTTAGAAGGTGCAATGTAGGTTAATTATAAATTTAAGGAAAGTGAGGGTGGGTGGGAATGGGAGTAAGGTAGGGGAGGAGAATGAGCCTGAGCAAAGCAAGGGTGAACAGAGTGGGTTGACCCAAGCCCAGAGGTAAGCACAGTCCAGAAGCAATCAGTAAAAATATTTAACAGGAAAAAGGCTTTATATTTTTAATAGTAAGAAAAAGAGTTTTGAGTTTTGAGTTTTGCTGTGTGCTGCTATCAGGTAAGAAACATCTTAAAGCAGGCTAATTAGTCCAGCATTTAACACCAATAAGTTTGTTGAAGCTAATAGAGAGGCTTTTAAGAATGGGGGGGGGGTTCCTTGCTGCTGAGCTACTTTACAGCATATAACAAATGGAGCAACACAAGCCAAGTAAACCAAGAAAAGGAAGTGACACCAGGCTAAAACCAAAAAGATGTTTAAAGTCCCGAATGCTGGTAGCGTATCTTCAGGACTCCTCTTGTTGAGAATGAAGATGGTGTTATAAAATACAAATCCAAAAAAAGGCAGTTTGAGAATTCCAAACGCACACAGCTTCCACGTATTCCTTTTATTTTACAAACCATTCTAGAAAAAGCCTGGAATTGTCCAGGCGAAAGCGCTTGGTTATACTTGACTGTCTTTTATCTGGTTTGTAAAATAAAAGGAATACGTGGAAGCTGTGTGCATTTGGAATTCTCAAACTGCCTTTTTTGGATTTGTATTTTATAACACCATCTTCATTCTCAACAAGAGGAGTCCTGAAGATACGCTACCAGCATTCGGGACTTTAAACATCTTTTTGGTTTTAGCCTGGTGTCACTTCCTTTTCTTGGTTTACTTTACAGCATACTGACTTGCTAGAGAGTAGAAAATGACTTAAATAAGTATATTTTAAAGCTTAAAACTAAGCCAACATAATTTGCAGATAAAAGAGATACACTGCAAGGTGAGAGATAGCAGAGCTAAATATTGAGCGATTATCGTTGCAGCCGGTTATTCAGTATGCAGGACGTTAAACACTACACTGGCAGTACGGAGAGGAAAAAGAAATAAAGGTTAGCTGATAGCTGAGGAGAGAAAAAAACACAATAGAAATTATCAATTTATTTTGCTTAACATGCGAATGATAGATGGAGGTATTTTAGAGAGGAAAGAAAGAGAAGCTCAAACAATAAAACGCAAACTGTTAAGACTTCCAAATTAGCATTTGTTGCA